>NC_089873.1:177397500-177517500 GCF_040182565.1 Anser cygnoides
GCCAGGACAGGTGACCCAGACTGACCAAAGGGATGTCCCATACCATGTGGCATCATGCTCAGCAATAAAAGCTCGGGTAAAGAAGGAGGAGGTGGGGATGTTCAGAGTGAGAGTGTTTGTCTTCCCAGGTAATTGTCACACATGATGAGCCTTGCTTGCCTGGAAATGTCCGAACACCTGCCTGCCGGTGGGAAGTAGTGAATGTATTCCTTGTTTTGCTGTGCTTGTGAGTGCAGCTTTTGCTTTCCCCAGTATACTGTGTTTATCTCAACAGATGAATTCTCACACTTTTACCTTTCCAATTTTCTCCCCCATCCCACTGTGGGGGGAGTGATGGAGCAGCTGTGTTGTACTTAGCTGCCTGCCAGGGTTAAACCACCACACATACACTTCTGAGAAGAGCCTGTCTCCATCTAATCTACATCCTCCCATTATGTAGTTGAATATTTTATTTACATTTATATTTTATATTTATATTTTATTTTGTATTTTAATACTATATGTACATAACAATATAATTGTTTAGTTGAGTTATGGAGGAAATCTATCAATAGGATTTCCACTGTACCTTCCAAAGGTTGAATAAATCTTGCTTCTGTGTGATGGTGTAGCCTGAAGCTAAAGAAAACAAAGGAGACAAGAGATGAAAGCAAGAATGTGGAAATGGCCTAAAGGAAGATTGCAGATTGACCCATAGTAACCTTTTGCTCATTAAGTCTATTAACATGTTAAAAAAACACTCCCATCAAAATGAAAATGTATGGAAATGAGGGAACAGGTACCTGCCCACTTCTGGCCCTGAACATGGACCTGTAACACATACTCAACAGGAGATAAACTAGGCGAGCTAGGACAACCAATCAGAAGTAACAAGGAAGATAGTTTCACAGTTGGCTGCGTATAATAAATAATTATACTTCAATTCAGATGTGTGCTTGCTTTGTGAAAAATCACCTAACACCTGATTCGGTGCAGAAATAAACAAAAGACCTTCATGAGGATTCTGACTCTGTGTGTGTGGAGCACTGGGATGTATTGGGCGCATGGGGCACAAACCTATGGATAACAATGGCATGTGTAAAACCTAATTGTATCAGATTGTCCTTGTACCTCAAGTGTTCCTTAACGTTTTTGTGGCTCTCCACTGGAGTATGGCAATGCCATTTGGTAATGCTAGCAATTTCAACTTTATGTTTCAAATATGCACCAAAATTATCTTGGTCCTTTTAGCAATATTTGAATCATGTCTGGCCCACCCCAATGAAGTAAAAAGCACATGGATGATAGTGGTAAGTATAAATTCTGATGGTTTTCATCCACATTGTCTCATTTCCACATCTGGCTTTTGCACATAAAAATGCATTTAAAATCTTTCAGTTTATATTTTGACAGAATCCTGTGTTGTTTTGTTGTTGTTGTTCTTGTTGTTGCCACGATCATCAGTAACATCTCAGAAAATGTCTACCTATCCCTCTTCAGTTCTATTATTTATATCTTGAAAAGGGAGGCACTACACTAGATGGCAATCCAAAGTTATTTATTGTGTCCATGTAGATTTCACTGCATTGAACTCATACATCCATGCAGCATAGCATTCACTTGGGCCTTGAAAGCAGTTTAGATGCCTTCATCTTTTGGATGGGTGCAGCACTGTGCTAAATGGAACATACCAGTTTCAACCAGGTGCAGACTTTCTTTTCTGTGCTCCATACCTTGAGTAGACATAGCCTTGGGAAAAACAAACAACAGCAACAACAAACAAACAAAAAATGTATTTTTAAAAAACAGTATAAGGATCCAAAGAGTCTTACCACACAGTACATTTTCTTGCTTTCCTTATTGCTCATTTAAACTATAAAAATATAAGTGTTGTACGTGAAGCACTGGCAGACTCGATGAGGTATACAAAGAGCTTGTAGGCTTTTGGGATTTCCCTCCACTATATCACAAATACAAGACTGAAACTTTGATCTAGTGAAAATTCTGGGAGACAGCTTCACATGAAGACATATATTTAATGAATAGATGCAGATGTTCACATACAAACAAGGTATCTAAGCTGCCATTATAGTTTGCTAGAGCTACAGCTTGATTTAGTTGGGTAAATACAGACGACTAGTACCACCTGAGGTTCCCTAAAGTGTCTAAGACATCTCCTAGGATCAGCAAGCCAGATTACTAAAAACCTCTTCTTTTTTTGGAACAAAGTATGATGCTACTTGGGAAAGACTAGGGAATATAAAATAACCTTACAAGTTTTGACATATGACTCAAGACCTTTTTGGCAGGACATCTGAATCACTCTTTAGGTTCTGCTGACTTGAAGTCCACAGATTATATTGGCAGCTGTACTAGGTCTGGCTGGAATGCAGTTGATTTTCCTCACAGCAGCCCATGTAGTGCTGTGCTGTAGCTAGGACAGCACTGATATTGCACCAAAGTTTTGTTTGATTCTGAGCAGTGCTGGCACAGCATCAAGGCTGTCCACCCTCCCCCCCCCAAACCTAGTAGGCTGAGGGTAGGCAAGTGGTGGAGAGGGGACATCAACAGGGCAGCTGACTTAAAGCGACCAAAGGGATATTCCATACTATATGGTGTCACACTCAGCAATAAAAGATGGGAAAGGAGAGGGAGAAGAGGGGGCTCTTTTTATGAAAACATCTGTTCTCCTGAGCAACTGCTGCACATATTGAAGCTCTACTTCCCAGGATTTGGCTGTTCATGTTGATGGGAAGTAGAGAAAAGAGAATATTTTTTTCTCCCTTTGCTTCTGCATGATCTTTGATTTTTTTTTTTTTTTCTTAAATTAAACGGTCCTTTTTTTAACCCATGAGCCTTTTTTGTCATCATAGTTTCTCCTGTTCTTCTGAAGAGGGGGTGTGAGAGAGTGGCATGGTGGAGTTTAGCTAACCAGCATTATGAAACCACCCCAGCATCTTAAACATCTATCTCGCAGTGAGGTACCTAAATGTAGGTAATTATTTTTTGAACAATATTGATCCACAGCTGACCACACTGTAGGACAATAAACATAAGAAAACAATCTTTTTTTTTGTTATGTGGACTTCTTTTTAAAATATTGGCTGAATCCTCAAAAATATTAACTTAGTAAGAACATATCTTAATTAGTAAGAACAACTTAATTCAAACTCTGCAATTTGATCTTTTACATAATGACACGGTTACAGCTGATTTTTTTATTATTATTATTATTATTTTTTTAATTGGAGAAGGTGTCAGGAAATGGGCATCAACTAATCAGGACCTAGCTGGCAGTAGCCCTATGAAGAGGTATTAGGAGCAGAATATTGACATACTAGCAAAAAAAAAGTTGAGAATTGAGAAACTTGAAGCCGTTTCAGAAATGTCCAGACAGGAACATTACGAGGGGTGGGTTATTAACAGGATTGTAGGATTATTCAGGTTAGGAGGGAACTCAGAAGGTCTCTAATCCTATCCACTGTTAAAATGAGTGTCAGCTGTGAGATCAGGTCTCTAGTCAAGCCTTAAAAATGTGCAAGAACAGGGATTGCATAACCTCTCTGGGCAACCTGACTCATAGCTGGCCTGTCCTTGGACTGGAAAGGTTTTTCTTTCCATATACAGTCTAAACACTCCTTTTTTCAACTTATGCCCCTTTCTCTCTTGTCCTCCCATCACAAAGAACTGTGAAGAGCCTCGCTTTGTCTTCGCAGTAACATACCCATAGGTACTGAGGGGGAATAGTTAGGTCTGCCCCAAAGCTCTCTCTTTTCCAGGCTGAACAAATCCTGTTCTTTTGGATTCTGCTCAGAGGTCAAGTGCTTCAGCCTGTGAGCATTGTGATGCCTCTCTGCAGTACTCGTTCCAGTTTATTAGCATTTCTTTGTATTGGAGGGCCAAAACTACCTAATGTTCCAAATGTGGTCTAGAGAGTACTAACTACAGGGGAATGGTCACTTCTCTGTGTCTACTGTTTGTGCTCCTGTTAACTCAGCCGAGGATCTTTGTCACCAGGACATGCTGTTGCCTCATGTTTGCTGTTTATCCAGTCCTGCAAGTCCAATTCAACAGATCTGCTCCCCAGTAAGACAGGCCCTAGCCTGTATTGCTGCAAGGAGTTATTACTTCCAGAATACATGACTTTACATCAGTTTTGCTGAATTTCAAGAGATTCCAGTGAGCTGATAATCACTACTCCCTCTAGTCTGTCTAGGTCCTTTCAAATGGCCGTTTTGCCCTTGAATGTACCAACTTGTCCTCCACAGTCTGGTGCCATCAGCAAACTTGGTGGGAAACAATGACTAGCTGTGCTGCTTTGAACTGAATAATTCTAGCCATTCAGCTCTGGGCACAAGCTGGACATGCAATCTGATCACATGGCCTTGGAAACCATTATGAAGAAGGCTGTGTTGAATAATTTCAAAAAACTACAATTAATATTATCAAGACTCCAGCAGTGGGATGTGCTGTATTTAAGAAAATCACATTTCTGAAGGCAAAGAAATCAGAAAGGGATGAAGGTCATGCATAACCAAGAGAACAGACAGTCAACATCCCACAGCATTTTCTGCCCCTTCGAAGGGGTGCCAGAAGAAAGAGGCAAAACAGGGAAAAAAAATAATTAAAACCAACCAACCAACCAAAAACAAACAAACAAACAAACAAAAAAACCATATTATATCCTGTACTGTTCACAGTACAAGGAACAAATGCCTAACACTGGTAGCATAAACTGGGAAGAGTCCAGAAGCCGCCCCATATTACATAAGAGCAAGCTCCAGCCAGCTCCAAAGGGACCTGCCGCTGCCCAGAGCCAAGCAAGTAAGTTCGTTTGCGCCTCTGTGAGACCAGATTTAATAAAGGGAAAAAACTGCTGTGTGACAGCAGCTGAGAGAGCAAAGAGTGAGAACCAGCCCTGCAGACCCCAAGCGCAGTGCAGAAGGAGGGCAGGAGGTGCTCCAGGCACGCAGCACAGTTCCCCTGCAGTCTGTGGAGAGGCCCCTGGTGGAGCAGGCTGTCCCCCTGCAGCCCATGGGTCCCACACGGAGCAGATCTCCACGCTGCAGCACATGGAGGAGCCCCCGGTGGAGCAGGTGGAGGTGGCCTGGAGGAGGCTGCGGCCCATGGAGAGCCCCCGCAGGAGCAGGCCCCGGGCCGGAGCTGCAGCCCGTGGAGAGGAGCCCACGCAGGAGCAGGGGGTCTGGGGGGAGCTGCTGCCCGTGGGGGACCCGTGCTGGAGCAGTTTGCTCCTGACGGATGGACCCCATGGTACTGAGCCATGTTGGAGCAGTTCTTGAAGAGCTACTGCCCGTGGGCAGCCCCCGCAGGCTCAGTTCGGGAAGGACGGCATCCCGTGGGAGGGACCCCACGTGGAGCAGGGGCAGAGAGTGACCGTGAAGGAGCGGCAGAGGTAAAGCATCAGGGACTGGCCGCAGCCCCCATTCCCCATTCCCCTGCACCATTTCATGGAGAAAGGGGTCGAAGTGAGGAAGGATTTTTTAGTTTGCTTTTAGTATCTCACTGCTCTAGTC
Organism: Anser cygnoides; assembly: GCF_040182565.1. Classification (NCBI taxonomy): domain Eukaryota; kingdom Metazoa; phylum Chordata; class Aves; order Anseriformes; family Anatidae; genus Anser; species Anser cygnoides. Next base: position 177,403,014 of record NC_089873.1, read on the forward strand.
TGTTAGCAATAGGCATTCATCTCTCTAATCTGAGTCTGTTTTGCCCGTGACGATAATTTTTGAGTGATTTCCCTGTCCTTACCTCCACCCATGAGCCCTTTTCACTAAATTTTCTCTCCCTTTCCTTTTGAGGAGGGGGAATGAGAGAGTGGTTGTCCTGGAGTTCAGTTGCCCAGCTGGGTAAAACTGGCAGAAACGGTTGCATTTATACTGAGAGAATGACGTGGTCAGGACAGCTACTCATTCAGTTTCCCAGAAGCAACCTATCCAGATATATTTAGGACACTGAAAGTGTGCATGGACAAATGCCACTTTCTTGCGATGATGCAAGAGTGAGAAGCTAGAAATCATTACAGGGTCATTACAAAGTGCTATAGCAAACAGGAATTTGAATGCATGGTACCTGCCCTTGAATATCTGGAAAACAAGAAAGCTAATTTAGCTTTAAGACAAAGGTAGGTGGCAAAGGTAGAGCAAAGATCTCTACATAGGAATGGTGAATGATGCACTTTCTTGGGCCTTAAATTATATTGTCCACTTCAGGGAGCTGGAGGATGTAAGGTGTGTTTCTAGTAAGTGAACAAGTACCTGAAAAAAAAAAAAAAAAGACAAACAGAAGCCAACAGAAGGAATATGTAACAATCTGCACGAGCCTTGGACAAATTGGACAGTTCAGGCTGGTCAGTGTGTCTGCAAATGCTGAAATGCCAGCTAACAGTTTTGTAATTAGTTTTGTTATCACAAAGACAAAAATTTAATGGTAAATATTGCTTTTTGTGTGTTTTTTTTTGTTTTGTTTTGTTTTTGTTTTGATTACTAGCCAGCATGTAGGGCACGAAACAAGAATCTCAACAGGACATTGAGATCAGGTTTCTCTGCCTTCAGAAAAAAAAAAAAAGAAAAAACTGTGACTAAGAATAACAGTCACTCTCTGGAATTTTCAAAAACTGGTTTTAAAAATGAAAATGCAGGGAAAAAAAAAAAGCATAATTAAATAAGAGAATATGGTGAATTTTTTTTTTTTTTTTTATACCAGTATTCAGGTATTACACATAGAACTTCCATGTTCCTCTCTGTGAGAATAACAAGCCTTCAAATTATGCTAAATACAGAAAAATGATATTCTGCTTTTAGAAATAACAGAGCACGTGATGTAACACTGAAAAATATAGCCTACAGCTTCCTCATTAGAATTTCATACTTCTACCTCAATCTTTAATTAGAATTTAAAGTTGAGATCTAAAGCACTAGTTAAAGCCAAATTACAGCTGGATTTCCTGACCTTTAGCTGAAGTGTCCCTTTCATCTGAAGCTTTGGTAACTTTTTTGCTTTTAAGAAAAGGAACAATTTGCTCTGGGATAATGTGATTGTCTGCCTGAAGGCAAATTTTCAAAACATGTGTAGATGCAACTATTACATGTGTAAGGATCTGCATTTCTACAGGCAAACTGACATTTGCAAGTGCAAATTAGATGGCAGGAAATGGAGCTATCCAGTTTACACATTCAAAAGATTAAAGTTGTTTTGAGACTACTTGGGCAGATTTCTGTCATGGCAACGGGAAGGCATTCTGGGGATGGTAGTTTACAAAGCATTCCCAGCCAAGTACACAATAGGCAGCTTGAACTGATAAGGAAATAAATATTGATAATTTCTTTGTAAGTAAGAGAATGATGAAATCAAAGTTCACAAGTAGGTCCTGTTTATTGAATCAATTTTTATTACAGCAGCCTGAGAAAGAAGGCCAGGAAGACTATTTGCAAAGCAGAAAGACAAGGAGAAGAAGTCTGTATTAATCTAGCTGTGGTTTATTTAAGAAATAATTTGTCATAAAATTACTAGAAGCCTATAAGCAGAGAAACCATGGAATAGGGCAGGTTTTGTCCAGATCAGTTCTGTCAACCAGAATAATGTTCTTGGAAATGTAGTTAAAGCTTTGTTTTCTTGAAAATAATCAAATTTCACCAGTTAAAATGTTTGTTGGGATTCATCTACCCCAAATTTATACAAGTAAATTAGTAATCTACTTCTAAGCTACTCTTATGGCCTGTGTTACTCCAAGAGGAGATAAATAATCCCCAGGAGGCTCTTCTTCCTTGCTATTGATAATAAAAAGGGATTGGAGTGATAAGCAAGGTTTTTATGGCTCTGTTTAAAATTTAGATTATCTAACTACTAAACATCTAAGTTAGGCAGATGAATCCCACCCATTTGCCTATAGACATCTGGAGAATAACAGCTGCACCAGATGATGCAGAATGTGAAAGCTGAGGAGCCAGACTCTGCTGCACCTGAAACTGTTGTAAAAGCCTGTTGGTGCTGGCTTAAGGCATTGTCTGATCCTACAGTAATATTTGAGATCTGTTATTTCCTTTCCTTTTTTTTTTTTTTTTTTTTTGATAAGTGAGTTTTGTGTGTCTAGTATTACACCATCCTCTTAATGGTTCTTGCTTCTCTGAAGTGGATCTCCTGATGTCTGCTAGGAACTTTGTAAGTTTTGTCTTTTTTTTTTTTTTCCCCTCCTTTTTATTATACTTTTAAGGTCTTTTACATGTATGGAGATTAATTTAATGAGGTTATTCATGGACACTACTTGTAGAAGTATATCTTGATATATGTTGTAATAAAATATAATCCTATTTCTTTCAAAGAGTGCTCTGGTAAAAAACATTTCCACTGTACCATTGTCAAAAAATTCACAATTACCCAGACTGCAAAGAACTCGTTTTTTGTACTTGTATCAGTTCTTAACATATCTTTTCTCACAGGCTTTAATACTTTTATTCTTACCGATTATAATCACTATATCCATATCTTCCTTTTTTAAATTCAAGTCTGTTTTCCCAAGCAACGTTCTGAAGCATACTCATTATGGATTCTTTTCACTAGCTTTAATTTTTTACCATCCCACAGAAAGGACCTTCCAATATCCCAAAGTACAGAGATATTATTTCCATGTTCTTATTTATCAGGGTCCATTTTGCCCCCTCTTTTCTTTTGTGAGCACTATTATAGTGATATCCCTCCTCTATATTTTCATATGCTTACCTGACTTTGTCTGATGGACACAAGGGTAGTACCTTAAAATGTATGACATATCAACCAGGTGATACACCTATGTGGTAATTTTTAACTTTTCACATAGAATTACTGAGCTTCAGAGATCTGATGTAATGTGAACCTAAAATTAATTCATCCATCTGATCAACATTTCATCTACATTTGTATTTGCAGTATTCAATGTAAGGAATCCTTACATACAAACCCCACCAAAACAGTGATGACAGTAAAAGATAATCTTCAGGGGGTTACATCAAAAGAATAGGTTAAGAACTCTTACATATGTTTACTCTGGGCAGCACAGATACTATGGGAGCTGTTTCAGACACGTTGTCCCTCTCTCTGCTTCCTGAAAGTATATCTCTAGGCACAAGGTTGATAAGACTGTATCTTCCTTCTGAGTCTGCAGTATTCAAGTGATTCAAGAGCTTTGCTTTTTACCTTTGTCCTTTGTTGATTATTTTAGGTTGGAATTATGAAGAAGGAATGAACCTCAAAACTAATCTTTATTGTTACTTCTTTCTTGTGTAATAGATATTTTCTCTTGCCGTCTGTGAGCACCTCCTAATTTTATGTAATAGGTAAAAGGTAACAGGTAAAAAAAAATGTAAAAGACAAAGATGTCATAAGTAAACAGAATTTTAAAGGGAGGCCTCACTTCTATCTAATTAATGCCATGTTACTTTTACTATACAGCTACTTTTTTTTTCTTTTTTTCTTTTTTTCTAGTCAAACGTTACAGTTGAGAGGTTCTAGAAGATTAGTATTTTATAAATCTGTGGAAAAAAAAAAAAAAGTCTTCTTATCGTAAAAGAGTGGGGCAGGGGAGTTCCTGCCGATAGTTCCTGCTTGACAACAGTCTCTCTGGGTTTTGTACCCATGGCAGATACAGGGAACAAACTTCTGTGTGCCCTTTCAGTAAGCGCCTTTTTGAATTGGTCTGTTTTCAATGGTTTCTTTATTATGTTCTGTTTCAGGCTTGACAATTTTTTGTTTCTTCTATCCTCCTTACATGCTCTCCAATTTCAAATTATTGTTCTTCTTTCTGCTCCTGGAGACAAAAATGATGTTCTTTATGTTTTTTTTTTTTTTTCTTCTCGTTTATTTCAGTTTAATTTTAGTCTGCCTATCAGTGACAGTTTTGTCAGAGCATCCTAGTTCAGTTTTCCTGTTCTTCTTTTTCCAGTGTCAATCACTACTGTTTTCTGATTGCTGTTACCTTCTGCATCTACAGCATCAGTGATTTTACCTTCATCATCTGTCAGGATTTATTTGAAAAAAAGGAGAAAGATTCAGGGAAGACCTGTTCTGCTTTCACATTTTTCGCGCCATGTCTCATTTTTCATTTGGATGGAAAAATTCTTAGATCTGTGTTTACGACATAATTTATCTTTATGCTTCTGAAAGGTTAGTTTATGAATTTGTCCTGTGTTGCATGTTGCCGCAATGGCCTTAGATCTGCTCTCTTACATCTCTTTGTTGTATGTCCATATAGTGTCTCATCCTTTAAAATATTGTATGCTTTCAGAAACTGCTATTAAGTTAATAGAAACAATTTTTTATAACGTATTTCCATCTTTTCAGTGAAGGATGAAATCAGAAATACTCTCTGCCAGTCGACAGAAGATGCTGTTCCCCCTACCCATATCTGCTTAAAGTGTGAGGTTACAGGTATTTAAGTGCAATACAGTTGCAGTCTAGTCTAGAGGTCACCAAATTCTTCATAATCGGCCAGCAATTAGGAGGCTCCTATTTGTAGTTGCCACAGGAAGAAATAGTTTTCCCACAAGGCCACAGAAGTACTCATAGTCATACACAGAAAAGAACTAAAGAGAATAGAATGACAAATTATTTGGCAGCAAACTCACTATTTAACATAAATGCTAATATCTTGTTGTGAGGGTGGGGGAGGGAGGGAGCTTTTATTTTCTGTCTTTTCAACATAGCTCCTCAATCTGCTATCTTTCTTCTAATTGATAATCACAGTCCCTTTGTAGGTATAAAATGATGCTGGTTTTTAATCTTATGTAATGAGGGCTAGTCACAGGATCACAGAATCACAGAATCGTAGAAGTTGGAAGGGACCTCTGGAGGTCATCTAGTCCAAACCCCTGCTCAAGCAGGGACACCTAGAGTGTGCTGCCCAGGACCTTGACCAGGATGCTTTTGAAGATCTACAGGAAGGGAGACCACAGCCTCACTGCACAACCTGTTCCACTGTTCCAGTGCTCTGTCACCTGTACAGTAAAAAAAAAAAAAAAAAAAAAAAAATCTTTTGATGTTTAGACAGAACTTTCTGTATTCCAACTTGTGCCTGTTGCCTTTTGTCCTGGCACCACTGAAAAGAGCTTGACTCCAACTTCTTTGCATCCACCCTTCAGGTTTTTATAAACACTGATAACATCCCCCCGAGCCTCATGATCACCCCTAAGCATCTCATGTAGGTATAATTCTGTAAAATTACAAAAACCGAGACAGAACTGTGTTCCTAGTACCATTAAACTTTTTAGTTCATGGTGAGTATTATGCTAACATAAAGAGAAGACATTCATAAATAATTTACTTAGAATTAAACCCTATTCTTTCCCCATTGCTACCATTCCAGTTTTGTGAAAAAAATAAAAAATAAAAAATCAAAGGGAGCTTGAATAACTGTGAGTGATCAACACTTTTAAACTTCTGTGCACTCTGTTGAGTACAGGCCCTTCAACACTGATGTTCCATCAAGGACCATTCTTAGCCTCACCTCACTTATCTTGTACTGATGAGCTGCAGCATAGGTTCTACATCTGCATTAGACAAGCTCATTAAAGTTTGTGAAATGCTCAGAGAGTGTGTTAATAGAGGGCATGTAACTATACAGATAGACAGAAACACCTGCTAATTGCCTGGAAGAAGGCCGATTAGTTTAATTCTGGCAAAGTACAATTTATATGTTGTCAGATTTTTTCCTATTCTGAGGTGACCAAAAGTGGCTGAACTACTTCAGTGCATCCCCTAGTCTTCAAAATAGCTAGACACAGTGTTATGCTTAGAGTATTATTCCTGTTTCTGAGATTGGGAATGTTGTGTTTGGCTCTGTTTTTATAGAATTGAGCTGTAAAGGTAATATTTTATTTCATTTGTCAGTCTTACACTGAGCTATGTATTGCCCGTGATACTTATTTACATTTGTAACATTGTGTGCTCTCCATCCATTATATGAGGTTTGATTTAAAGAGATTATAAGAGTTTGAGGTAGAGTAGCTATTTGGAGTATAATTAAATTATCTCACTTTGCTTCCCTGGAAACCTCAATTAGGAGAGAGATATTTCTGTTGCAAATGGAGTGTGTTTTGTTTATATGCAGGAGAAAAAAGAACAAAGATGGAAGGGAAGCAGTTAGTGGTGTATAATGATGGGGAGGGGAGCATGTAGCAGACACAGCTGAGAATTCTCCATCAAGAAGAGGGTGTTAATGTCTCAAATAATGTCTGTAATATACATAAGCCTTCAGGAATTACTATTATGGCTAATGTAATAAGAAATAAGTTAATAACACTTCAGTTCCTTCTAGCAATTCTGCTGTACTTACCTTATTTAACTGTCATATAATAGTGATGGGATGAATCAGAGATTATGGTGTCACATTGACTGTGAACAGCTTCCTGTGGAAAGACTACATAAGAGGATCTTTGTCATAGATCAAGTCTCTTCCTTTTTTATTCTGTTAATACTAAAATTATTATTACTGTCATTGTAAGAGGAAAAGGGAAAATGTTATTCTTTAGGGAAGAGCCTTCTGAATTTTAGAAACTTGGTAACACAACATCCTTTTGTGGAGGTACAGGAGGAATGTAAACATTTCACCCCATTCTGAAGCTTAATAGCAGCTTCAGGCAAGACATTCAGTAGTCTCAAGCTAATTTCTTAATCGTTGTGTTCTCAGATTCTGCCACATCTCTATCTGAGTGAGAAGTTTATAATGAGGTGAAGTAGTTCACTTCCTTGAAGACTTCAGCTACTGGTGGGCGATCCACATATATAGTGAGCAAGAAAATGATTGCAGTGGTAACTATAATAGATGTGTCACTGCAATCTGAGTTTGTGTGGTTAATGCAATTTGAATTTGCTTTCAAACTCTGGCCACTGCTGCCTTCCAACGAGGATCTGGAAACCATCATTAGCAAGGGAGAAACAAACTGGAATTGAGCTGTGTAGAGAGGTTTACAAGTATCTGTTCTGCTGGTTGTACTTCTGAACTGTACAAGTATTGTACTCTGCTGTCTGACACCAATACTGGACATGTGAATGCTTTGCTATTCTTCTGTCCTAATGTAAAATTAGGTAAGACTTGTTTAACCCACACATAGCTTAAGCTCACTGGTGGTTTGAGTGCAAATGGCCTATGTTCATCAATTTAATATTTAATATAGGAGTAAAACAGAAAGGAAATATCTCTAGAGGTGATGGTTTACATTTTTCCATTTGGCTTGGAACTTCAATAGCTTGTAATGAAGCCACGCATTGGTCCAAATGTTTAGTAAATTCCAATGTGGATGCATCATCAGCAGGTCCTAATGTATCTGCATATAGATTGCTTTCTCTGCCTAATCACTGCATCCACTGTGCAGACCATGGCACAATTTGGCTCAGGGTTCACCAGGCTCAGGGTTCAATTTTATTCTTGACATCTAACCTTAGTGATATATTAATACCTCAAATATTTGATGTACTTTCAAGGATGCTGTGCAAATTGCTACTTAGCTTTATTAGGAACAGTTGCAAATATCTGGACTTCAGTAACAAATGGGGCTGAACTGAGTGTTCATTACCTCTAGTTTTACAATTCAAAAACTCTTGATGGCTCTAGAAATAACAACTCTTCCTAGATACAATGAAAACAGAGGTACCTCTTTCTTATATTCCAGACATATACAAACTGCTTGGTTACTTCTTTACTAATATTATTATTACTTCACAAACTTAAAAGAAAAAAAAAAAAAAAAAAAAAAAAAGACATTCTCAAGACTGTCAGCCTAAAACAAGAGACATGAGTTGAAGTTTCCAGCAACCCTTGAGGCCTGCTAGCCATTTTTATTAGCTCTACAAGTAAACGGATAACACAAAAAGGGAAATGTAGAAATGATATTTACAAAATGTTACTCCTTTGAACAGATAGCAATGTAACCCTGACAAATGTAACTTGTATGACCTCAGCCCTTCTACACTGATAAAGTAGAAAATAACTTTATATGTATATATATATACATATACATATATGCTTTATTTTTGCTGGATTGCACTTTCATGGCTAAAATAATGTTATAAATTACTCCTTTAGCCAGAAAGAATTAGTTTATTGAGTAAGCGATCAACAAGCAAAACAGCGCTGGGCGGCCGGGGAGTCCATGCTCCTCAAACGGCGCACATCCCCCCCCCCCTTTCACAGTCCCTTATATCACCGAGTTCTTCCTGGGTTACGTAGCCCCCCTTCCTGCTACTGCGGCTGCATCGACTGTTGCTAGGGGGTCGTCTCCGGTCCCTCTGGTGGTCACACGGATGAAGGCCGTAGTCTTCCTCCGCTTGGTATGTGGTGTTTTTCCCTCCTTAACCGGTCATGCTGGTTTGTCTTAAGATAGGACAGTGGGTTATCAATTTTGCAATTGTAATATTTACACAGAGTTCTCTCAACTTTCCGTCTGAGACAGCAACAGGCAGGGAGCCTCAAGGTCCTTACAGCCACCTGGCGACTCCCTTCGTTCCTTCTTAATATAGCCATGGGAAATAATGAACAAACATGCTTCATACACCACAAATAATATCAGGATTTATTTTTCAAATTCTTTTGATTTTAAACATATCATCCATAAAAAAATTGCTTTAGGCTGGAACATGACCACACATGTGGAACCTATGATTTAGGAAGTCAAAAGTGTTACAGTAGAGGTTCTTAAGTATAAGGTGTGTTAATATAATAATTGCAAGATTCAGTCAGTGAATTACCTGAAGGCTGTTAATTAACTTTAAATTCTAGTGTTGCTTTTGTTTCATAGCCATTATAGACTGTTACATATGTGTATTGTCATGAGCAGAGTTTTTTATTGTGTTCTTTCATTAATATTAGAGTGTAAAAGTTTATGTATATTTTTAAGTGACAAATAAAGGTTTTCAGGGAACAAATCCAAAATTTTGTTTAAGATGTCAGATGTCAGTAATATAATTACTTTAGCAATGCAGGGCCATATATATATACATACACACACACACACGTATTTTTAAGGGACTAGATTTATAAAACAACTCCATGAAACAGCATAATGATTTACTGTGAGCAGGATACATTCTGGAAAGAGTTTATTCTCCATGCTGAGTTCTCTTTGTTTACTTGGGCCCTCATGTGTGTGTTGGACAGAGTATTCAAATCTTGAGTATTTTTTACTCTGATGGTCAGTTTAGAATGACACCATACTATCCTCCAGAATATATCCTTCATGCAGCACAGAATAAACTTTCTCTCTTTTGACCACTCCCCAAATCTTTTCAAAAATCATTAAAAAGCTAAAGATAACAGTCATATATAAAACTCTATTTAACTGTTGCACAAGTTATGATAAAAGCCAGACTATTTGCTTTGTTCCCCTTCAATCCTTGCAGAATGCTGCTGTGAAAGTCAGTTTTATCTCCTGAAACTCAGGCCATGAAGCTCCCCAATTAAAATTCTTTCCCTGCTTACCATCCCTTTAGTCATGTTCAAGGTTCTTGTCTTCCCTATCAAGGCCGTGCTTTCATTTCTGCTTAGTGTACCTCTTTTCTTGACTGCACACAAGATTCCCACCTAGGTGCTGCTTTCAAATCCTTCTTCTACTTTTATCCTTGTATTTTTTTTTCTTGCCTGCTTAAGTTGGAACTGCAGCTGAAATTCTTCTCTAGCAGAGACTCCTACGGCGCTTGTGCGTAAGCTACTCGTCAGCTGTGCTATCCACCCTTGCCTGCCCATTTCTCAGATGATAACAATGTTTAACAGGCCCTCACTTTTGCTATGATGAATACATGGGGGACTTTGAGAGCTGGAAGCACAGGGTTCTCTGTAGTTTAATTTAAGAAGACAGGCTCTGTGGTTGGGAGTGAGAATTTCTCACATTCTCTTTGGATTGAGTTTAGGAAAAGATCATAGCACAAAAAGACTAGTGGATTACACGGAAACTGCTTTAACTTCCCATCAGCTGTGCCATGCACAGTGGTCCAAAGCACTGTGCAAAACCTTGAAGGAATGCGGTTTCAAAGTTTGGAGGTTTCTGTGCAGTTTTAATGGCAAATATTCATCATTCTCCATCTTCATGGCTTTTTTTTTTTTTTTTTTTCCCTAAAAATACTAGGGAAAGACTAGTCTCTCTCTCTCTTTTTTTTTTTCTTTTTTCCCTTATGTTAGTATGCTGGTTTGCTGAAGCCTCAGATTAGGAAGTATCTTGTACATATTCCACATGTGGCATAATTTCAAAGAGAAACTATGTGAATTGACGATTATGATGAACATTTGTGTCTTAAATATCTGTCCTATGCTTACTATCTTTTGGAAGAAGAGTAATAAAGAGATTAATGTGATGACACTGGAGAAAAAAAAATCATAGTTTGGTTTGATGGCTTATATTGAATTTATATGGCTGTACTTGTAGAGTAATTTTGAGTTTTAAGGTCATGTCACAGCCAGGTGATCCACCTACAAACATATCTATGCTTGTGGACATAGAAGAAATGTATACAAATGACATATATACACACATGACTGGATATCATCAGATTAAAATAGTAGGTTTAATCCTAAGTGAAAATAAAATCTACTCATTACCTCTGAAATAAATTTAAATACAAGGGGCAGATGCAAACTCTGCTGATTGTCAGCAAACTGAAACAATTTGTCCAAGAATACTAAGCTTTTCAGTTGCTTATTGCAAAGTTTTAGGAATTTGGAAAACATATATGAGGAATTGGAAATACTTATTCACTAGAGAAAAATTAATATGAATGATATTGCTGGAATCTGGAGGGGTGATTTGTGTGATTGGAATGTCTAGAGTATAGGTTGTATCTTGTTCAGCAAAGACTGAGAGTATGGGGTAATGACTAAAAGTCATTAGTTTACATACGGGAACAAGACGTCGTTAGTTTACATACAGGAACGGGATCAAGGCTTGCCTTTGTGTAATACAGAAGACAGTTAAAACAATAATCTGCTCACTTTTCTTTTCAGGAGGTCTATTTTCCCAGAATTAATCAAAATTCTAATTAAAGGATTGAAAAATAAAACCAGAAAAATGCAAACAAAAGATTTACAATATTTAAAAGGAGTATGTTATATAGGCAATTCAGGGTTCTTTCTTGGAGAGAAACAATTTTGATTAAAGTCTACCTTACTGGCAGATACCAAGAAACAGTGAGTTAGAAATGTTAAAAAAATAATTTAAACCAAACTAGGGGAAAAAGGGCAAGCACCTATTAAATTATATAAATATATTTAGTACAAAAAAATGTTTGGAAAGCTGAAAACCATAAGGAAAAACTGTGGTTGACAGCCTTTTAATAAGGAAAGAGGTTATTTTAAACACAGCAGGAATGCAGAAAGCCTAATCAGTAATCTTTAGTAAATTAGTAAAAAGATGGTAAATTATATATAGTGTTGTAGATATACAAATGCTTCTTTAGCACATCTCTTCTATATTTGAGTAGAAGGATATGAATACAAGGATATAGTTTTCTTTCAATTGATAACTCAGGGAAGAAGTAAGGAAAGAAGTAAGGAAAGTAAGTAAGGAAAGAAGTAAGGAAAATAGAAGACTTCGAAATATTCAAGACCTGAATAATATGCCCTAACATGAATTTAAGGTATATATTTTTTTCTAAATATATCTGAGTATAATAAGGAATTAAGAGAGATATTTTATTATGTCAATTAAAAACAAATTAACAAAACAAATAATGTGATAAGGTAAATGTAACATACTTAGTCTGAGAGCAATCCAAAGTGAAACAATGAACAAACTTCAATGGGAGTCAATTGACTGAGGAGTAAAATACACAGATACAATTATGTGCTAATGCATTTTTATGAAAAAATGAGTCTTGTCAAACATTTCATTCCTTGATGATAGTAAAAATTTTGTTGATAAAATTAGTAACATACATCTAATAATCTTAGACTTTTATCATATATTTGACAGCATGACATGACATTCTGATTTAAAAATTAATGTTATAAAATAGCAGTGCAGCACACAATATACAAATTAATGAATGAATGAAAATCACTTCTCAAGAAAGTAGTCAAATAGGGAAACATCCTTGAAGATCCCTCTCTTGCCAGTGGAGTTCTCTAGGAAAATCCACTTGCCTCTTAATATCTTTATCTGTAGCAATTATGAAGGAAAAAAAATCAAATAATCCTATGGCAGATGTTAACTACATTCTTTCCAGTTGGTGATCCCTGAACTGTTTAGAAGTTCACCGCTTGGATTGTCCACATACTATAGAGATTGATAAAATTATTGTTTGTGTATGCTTACTAATATTACGTAAAACTGAAGGTGTATGTGTGCATGAAACTGAAGGTGTATGAGTGCATGAGATCATGAATGTGAGATAATGGATGTTAATGAACTACATAGGACAAAGCAGCCAGACATGGAGCAATTTCATCCAGTTTCTTCCTTCTGGGGCTGGTTTCTGTAACAAATTCTGCCCAGAATCACACCTAAGTTTTGCTTTGGAAGTGACTCAGTAGTCTACTAAAGAAAGATCTGGGCAGCAAATTACACTTTAAATACTATGGATCACTTAAGGCTCAATATATACACAGAAATTAAATGGGTAGAGATTATAACTTGGAAAGTGGAGTCCTGAAAACACTTTTAAAGGTAATATTGTGCAAGGAATTAAAATGAATTGTCAGAATAATGCTGTGCCAAAAAGCTATGTAGTTCTTTAAAAATATAACTTAGGGAGTAACAAAAAGCACTTTTTAACACATACAAAATAAGTGAGATTAGTACAGGATTTCTGCAAAGACTTGTGACATCATAATTGTTAAAAGTGCTTGACAAATTGTAGTGGGTACAGCAAAGAAGCAAAAAAAACAAACAAAAAAAAAAACAAAAAAAACTTTAAAATTGTGCAAACTGGATAAAATGTCTTATATTTTAAAACTTATAAAACACCATTTATTTGTCTTAATAAACAAGAGATTGAAAGTAGCCTTGATTACAATGTACAAAGCACCTTTACATGGAGAAACTACTGAATGCCAGCGAGCTCTTTCAACTGCTTGACCAAAGAGGAACAAGAATCGTCGTCTAAAAGAAGTAGCTAGAAAATTCCAAATGAGATGTTATAAATACTTTTTAATTATTTTATTATTTTTTTAAATAAAGGCAATTAGCCACTGGAAAAATATTAAAAGAAGTGAGATTTATATTTATGCCTTTTCATTTACAGACTTCTCAGTAAGAAGTCAAAATTATATTTCATTTTTAGACTATTTTTTTCTGAAACACTTATATGTCCCTGTTAAAAGTTAGCTAAAGTAATGTATAAGAGAAGTCCCAGAAGACTTTAAATACACTTTCAACAATACTTCAAGCATTAAAAAAAAAATAATAAAAAAATAAATTTCTCAAATCTATTTATGCAACTAATGTAGGAAATATTGTTTTTAGCTAGATGCAGTGTTTTTTAGCCTAGACAGCACTCATCTAAGCTAAAATTTAAACTCTGGGGCTGCTGAATCAGTGCAAAAACAGGTTTAGTGGTTTATATTTATCAATTAAAAGGACTGACTAAGGAACTAGATCTCTTTCACCACCCTGCAATTAGAATGTCAAAGATGGGGACAGGGTGGATACATCAATATTTCTAACAGTAGAGAAATATAGAAATTATGTCAGGTGAGAATGAAACTAGCAGAGACTAAATCAGACACAATATCACAGTCCCCAGCATGTGTGAGTCATACCATTTCTGGCGTGGCACCAAATTGTTTTTTAGTAATGTTATTAAGTTAATGATGATATCAAATGGCAGAAAAACAGCTGGATTACGGAAGGCCTTAAAATTGATTTTCTGATAGAAAGAATAATCTGGAAAACAAAATAAAATGAAATAGGGGTAAAGAAGAAATAAAATAATTTGCTTCAGCAATAGCTAGTTCACATATTTCACATATTATTTGAAAGCATTCAAATTAAGTCCCAGTACTGAGGTTATACTGTTTTCTAACATACGAAATGGGAAATTGGAACAGCTTCATAGCAGTAGCAGTGGGGGAAAAAAAAAAAGTAAAAAAAAAGAAGTCCTATTTATCCTTAAAATTAATTATTTTATGAACGGATTGTATGACACAGTTATCTGTGATGGCAAAGGTTAGAACTTAATGAACCAGGAATTTCCTTCTAGTTCCATGTGTTTGACCCATAAAGTAAAATATCAAGTAGAGGGAGACAGTATTATATCTGCGAGTGGTGTTATGCTTCAATTCACAAAGATTAAAGAAGAAGAAAAAGAAGAAAAAGAAAAAAAGTGTATTTATCTCGCTTGTTCAGAGAGATTAAATTACCCTGATATATGAAATGATGTTGACTTTGTTGTTTCACATAGGAGAAACAACATGCTTGAAACTCTCTTGTAACAAGCTCTTAAATTCATTGATTAATACTGAATTTCTTCAATTTCAAACAGTTTCAGAACTGCACATTCTGGTACTGAATCATGCTAAGGTTTCATGACCTTTAGCAAAGGAATTTTCAATACTTATTTAATAGAATACTGAAGCTAGCTTTGTAGAAGAAATACTTCACACAAATAATTTCACTGTGAATCTTTGGAGGCAAGATTTATATACTTCATAAAAATGTGTACACAGGGTAACATAACAGAGACTGTTTCTAATTGCTCATTGACATCAGCATGAACATAAAACTATGGGCTGCAGGGCTCCAACTCTTGACTTTTTAATCTCTTTCCTAAAGGTATCCATTTCTCATTGGAGGTGAGAGATGTGTAGCTGCTAAGTGTGAGGAGGATGGCAATGGAAATCAGTAGTGTTAATTAAATTACAAGAATTAACATATCCAGTATTTCTTGCTCCTCTAAGCTTTTGCAACCGATAATGAGAGGCTTAATAGTGAAGAGTGGTTTATGATCCCCTCCTTCTCACAGAACAATCTATATCCAAACTCGGTGCTGAGACAGAGTTGAAATTTTGACTAATTGTTCCTTTGTTCTTCTCTCTTCCCTCTGTCTCAATAGAATCAGTATTTAAAAAAATACAAACATAAAACCAGGCAAAAAACTACAAACCCCTTTCTCTTCATCTTAGTGGGAGCAAACTTTGAACCTGCATCTCTGAGTAATAAAAAACATATCATTCCAGTCCTCAGGACAACAACTAATGAAAAACTTAGTCATAAAGAGCAGAAAAAAAGATATTTTACCACTGTTTTTCTTGCTTAATATTGTATCAATAGCTTCAGAGCTGGTAAAGTTTTTGGGAAAAAAAAATCTTTTGCAATATTCTAGAAGTAACATTTAATTGCTGAGAATGTGTTTAACTTTAAATATTGATAAATAGGAGATTGGTAGGTAAAACAGGCTTACTGTAAGTAGTTACAGCAGCCATCCTTTTTCCTACCTTCTTTTGTCCTCAGTTCAGCAAGATACTTAAGGCACTGTTTAAGTCTCATTACAGTCAGAACCTTACCTACCTGGACTTATTTCTTTGTTTCACTGTTGGTGTAATTGAGTGCTTATTTGTACTTTAACATTTTGCTATTTATTTAAGGTAAAACAAATAAACAATAAAAGAATCTCAAATTCTAGGTGCTATTGATTTCTCTTCACATAGCACTTTACATCTACTTTTTAGTTAGAATATGTTCCTCCATCTGCTTAGACTTGACATTTATTATTGAGGCTAATTATTTTTTTCTATCATGGTTGGGATTCTGATTTGTCCTTTTTGAATCAATCATCTAAATGAAGCATGTTTTATATTTTAAAATAATAAGTTTGCGCATTTATAAACATGCTTACATATGAACCTTTCACCACTTATCATAGAGGAAGATTTAATGTTGTATAAATCTGTAATGCTCTTTGGTAAATTTTACTTCTGATAAACTTTCCATCTTTCATTGAATTCTATTGGCATGAAATGTATAAGGACAACTGTCCCACTGAAGTTAGTGGGATAAGGTAGAGAGAAAAGGGTTGAAATAAAAGATAACAAAGCCACCTTTGTATGCATAAACCTTGGTAGCCATCCCAGTAGTCCTTACTGCTTGGAAAATTCCAGCAGATTTCAAGAAAACCATTAGTTTCTGACTCAGCGTGTGACCTACTTACTATTCAAAGAGATTGTATTGAAAAACAAACATAAACAAACAACAACAAAACAGTAGATGAAAAATTAGAGCTGTATTAAATCCCAAAACAAATACAAGTAATCTTCACTATTTTAAAAAGTCTATCCCCTTTCTCATTGCATATATTAAAAACAACTATGGTTGATAATTAAATTAATAACAGATGTTTTCAAAAAGTATGTATGGGCAATTCATGTTCAGTTTAATACCAAAAGAAACATTTTGTATATATTACTCTGTTTGTGATATGAAGGAACATAGTCATTAGGTAAAGAATTTTTTTCTTCCTACACATGACAAATATTTTTTCTTGTCAGCAATCAATCTTCCAGGAAAAAAAAAAAGAATATGAATATGAAAATATGAAAATATGAATATGAAAATATGATCAATATGAAGCGAGAATTAACACAAAAAGCATTAAAAAATGAAAATTATATTTTATTTGTCCTTTCTTCTTCTTAAAACTTTCTATGGATTTACATTTTAAACAGAATTATTTGTGATTTTTTTGTGACTCACCTTGAAGCCCTCTGATTCCATCTCATTCATGTGTTATCTTCTATGCCATTCTCACAGCATAAATACATGCATATCAAAGATTTATCCAAAACCTGTCTTCTGAGTTATGACTGTTATCATTTTTATGCCACAGTACATTTTTTTTTTTCCCCCAAACAATAATATTGCTCCATTTGTGGAATCAGCTATTTGACTTTCAGTAACTTTTTCGTCATTCACTTGGGAATTGAATTATTCCTATTGTTAGAAAATATTTACTTGTATCATTCCTTGAAATGATGCCAAAGTGAGTTCTGGTATCTGGTTTTGTCTGTATTTGCTTTTGAAAGTGAGTGTCTCGTGTTGCCTACATATTATGCTTTGGTTAACATCAGAGGATTAATGTTGTGCACATGAAGCACATTCCTTCTTGGTGAAAGTACAGTGGAAGTTGTCTGGCAGGTAGGCACCCAACAGACCCTGCCTCCTAATGTCCTAATGTTCATTCAGACTATGGGAGAGGCTACCTTTAGTCAGAAGTAAAACCCCAGAAACATAAACAACATAAAAGTCAGGTTTTCCCCCCCAGCTCCTTCAGTAATTTCAGATTCTGTCCCATACCATCACAGTATTGTATCATGTACATACCCTACAGAGTAGTGATCTTGTTTTTTATTGGCTTTGTATTCATTCCTCTCTCCCTTTCCAAGTTCACAATGCTTATACAGGGTGTATTGATATAGGAAATGATTTCTGACCACAATAACACAAAATTGATTAAAAAACAAAAAACAAAACAGTTTAGGATTATTGTTATTTATTGGCTTTCCTGTAGAATCTAGAGATGCAGCTGTGACCAGGAATTGCCTTTATAAGGCATTGTGTCCAATATAACTGTGAGCCAGGCAAGGCATTTACTTGTATTTTGGATCTTGCCAGAATCAGAGAATAAAAATAAATAAATAAATACAAATCCACTGAATTCCTCAATAAGCTTCATTTTACAGAAACGACACTGTGGCATAGGGAGGATAAGGGCAATAACCAGAATAACACAGATCAGGCACACACACATGCACACAGGATAAGAGATTTGTGTTGCCTAGTGTATGCCTTAGTGACAGGATCATATTTGTCTCTGCAGGAAAGATGATTGCTCTGTCAGTATAGATCTCTGCTAGGTTAATGAGCTCTCTTGAAAATTTTAATTTGTTTATTACTTTGCATTGTCACAGCGAGAGTGACAGTACTACATCATTAGAGTGACCATAATATGTCAGTACACAAATGGTTAAGTGGTTACATTTTATCTATTAAATTCCATTTCTTTAGCTCCAAGATGATATCAGCTCTTTATCAGGTCTCCTGGATACTGTTTACAGGAAAAATATTACACTACCACATGTCCCCACAAAAAATGTGTGACTAATGAGGGTAAGATGAGAATTTGGCTGTTAAGACTTCTCAGGTGTAAGGATATTCCCAGTAATAATAAATAAATAAATAAATAAATACATAAATAAATAAAAAATAAATAAATAAAACTGTCAGATTTAATACAGTAAAAAAAAAAAATCCCAAAAAAAAATTCTATTGAGAATACTGGCTGGAGAAAAAAAAAAATGGTGCTTAGAGATTTTTACTGAAATGAGAAAAAGAGAAGGCAAGAAAAAATATATGATTGTCCAAAAGATCTACTTTTATCAAGGGATGCATTTTAATCCCTGCTTTCATTCAGATATAATACACAAACAAAGGTGGGAAAACTGAAAGACATTTATCTCTGTTCTGTCCATCCCACTAGCAGCCTTGTGGTAAGGGGGCTGGTCCAACATGGGAGAAGTGCAAGATGGTGACAATCTGAGTCTTTCCCATCTCAGAGGAAAACTTCATCAGCTTTGAGCTGTGTGGGGAACATTCTGGGTTTAGATGGGGGAGAAAGAAATCCTCTATTTCTGTATATGAAAAGAGTTTTATCACTCTTAAGCACTGAAAACTGGTGAACAACTGTAAGGTACAGTGATGAAATCACTTGAATGAATATATATAGCTCATACAAATTTTATTTGAAGCAATTATACTTTATAGTTTTATACATTACTTTATATAGTTATTTCTCTCCTACTAATAAAAAGCACTCATTTCTCAAACAAAACAAAACAAAACAGAACAAAACAAAACAAACACAAACACAGAAAAGCCAGCACTCAGAATGCAAAACCAAATAAAGACCAAGCAAAACATTAAAGAACTTTATGAAAAGAACTGGTTGATTTTTCCTATGTACTTTTAAATCAGCTCTAAAAGTCTGTTGGTATTGAATAGTTGACTGGAGGATATGGGATCATTCACAAATGCTGCCACTAAACATAAGAAAAGCAAAAAATCACTGAAGAATATTAGAAAATTTTCTTGCTTCCAGTATTTTTAAGAATCTGCTAATCTCTTCCTGTGATTTTTTTCTGCCTACTTCAAGTTGGAGGTTGTAACTGTGGTTTAACCCCAACCTCTAAAATAGTGTCTGGAAATGAATAAACTAAAGCAGTCCATCTCTTGCTCCTAAGACTGGCAAGGGCATATTTGAAAAAAGCAAACAGGAGAAAAACAAGCATCAGACCTGCAACAATCTTGACAGCATACTACAACTCTGATAGGCAGCCTGTGCAGAGGGGAGAGTACAAAGACAGTTACAAATGGCAAGGTGCACATTTATGAATACCAATAAAGTTCCCCCTCTGCTCTATCATCCCTTTGAGGTGCTGTTTTTCAAATAACCATTTTAGAAGCAACTTTATAATTGCTTTCACTTTAAATACCTAAATTAAATATACATATATAAAGTAAGGAACATTTGTCTCACACCTTTTTCAGAAGCATGGCACTTTTTAAAGTAGCATTGCTGATTTATAAGCAATATGACTGATTTTTAAGTCATATCTGTGATTTATAAGTCAGGACTTCATATACTGTGGGTATTAAGATCTATTTTATGAAGCAGAGTTTATTTGTTAAAAAAAAAAAAAAAGACTGATTTACTAGGCAGATTTATTAATCATGGCTTGGAAATTTAAACCAAAGTCTTGGTTTAAAGTCTTATATTTATAAATTAGATGCTTAAATCAAATTCCAATTTATACATAATGGAATTGGTTCTAGAGATGTGCAAATAGTAATATATCCAATTCCATTCTTACCTGAAGATAACAACGATGCTGCTTTAGCAATTAATTTGGTTATTATTCACATTGGTGAAAAAAATCCTACCTTTAATCAGATGGATACTATTTGGAAAGAACTCTTCAACAAGGAGCCAGGCAGAAAGAAATACTGACTTTCAGACAGGTAATGAAGAGCTTAAACTGAGGTATGTTAATATATGGATTTGGGACTCTGCTTTTTTTGAGTTTTCAAGTTGCTGAACTTGTGCCCTACTGGGATGGTTACTACTGCTACAGCAAGAAGGCCGGTTTAATTTGCTGTTGTTTATTCCTTTTGTAACCTGAGAAAAAAATGCAGAGGTGATATTAAATCCCCCCTTCCTAAATTCCTCTACTAATAATTATTCACATTTTTTCACAAGATTTTATAAGCTCATATTTCTGTCATGTCCAGAAATACCAGGCCTCTGAAAGGAAAGGCATACAAAGTGTCTTAAAAGTGCAAACAACAAAGAACAAGATGGTGTATATTTGAATATTTAACTTTTTAGTCAAACTCATCTGTCTGAAGCAAATTAATAAAATTCACTAGAAATACCTTTCTGTCTCATTATGCATAGCCATGGCTTGAAGTGTCAGGTTTAGATAAGCTGAAAGCAATATGGCTGAAAGGTACATTTTCTAATCAACTTCCCGAATAATCTTTGACTCCAGACATAGAAATATATGTAATCAATATATGAAACCTACCTTACCGATTTATCCAATACATTGGAATTTAGTCTTTTAATCCTTTAGCAGTGTCTTGCAATGCTATCCTTGACCTGCTACTTCTTATTAAGTTCTTTCATTCTGAAAGCAGGCTGTCTTCAGGAAAATTATAAAAAATAAATAAATAAAAAAATCCATCCTCAGGCTTGTCAGAGGAAGCCTTGAGATGTTTCTGTGAGCTGGTTCTATACATTCTATGTAAGTAGCTCCTTTCTGAACGTATGGTCACAAACCATAAAACCTTGTTGGCTTTCTTATATACACAGGACTAAACAGAAATCTACAATCATTGTGAAGGCTGTGTATCATACATTAAGATCAGAGATGAAAACTTCTTAAAATAAAGGGAATCAGACTGTTCTTCTGCTTTGTAAACAGAGTTGGTACATGGATAAAATGATTTCTGTTCTGATGCTTTCCTCAGATACTTTGTACCTTGTGCCAAAGTGAAAACCATGAGTAGGTAATGTCCTAGGGACTGACTGACTGGGGATCGTTTGAGTGGCATATAAGGGTCCTTCTCAGCACCTCCTTTCTCAAGATAGCCTTCAGTGAAATGTGCTTTCCTTTTGTGTTTGTCCACATCCACATTCTTTTTCCTTTTTCTGCAGAAATCCTGACACATCTTCTTGATGACACCACCTCCAGCTGAGGGAAAGGTAGTGATAGATTGTAGAATCCCGTTCCACGTTCTGTTAATCTTGGCACTATCTTTCTCTTCAAATTCAAAGTATAGTAATTCCAAGTTGCTTTTGTTCCGCTATTTCATCCTCTTGTAGTGTAAAACAAAATTGGACTACTTTGATTTGACTTGAAATAGCAGTAAGGTCCTTGAATCACGCTCTTTGGATATCAGCTGTCACAGCGTAATGCAGCTTAAGTAGGAGGCAATGCTAAGGCACAGAGGTGTCAAGTACGCACTTGAGAGTTAGGGCAAAATTTGGCAAGCTTTTTTTGTGAAACATTACTAATGTTTTCAGGACCACATCCTTCTGACACCTGTAAAATAAAAATTAAACTATACTTTCAAAAGAGGAATGGACACTGGACTTGGGACAGGACATAGTTCAAGTTATTAATTTTTTTTTTTCCCCACTGTCAGTAAATTAAAATTTCCTTGAGCAATCACTAATCTTTAGTAGTTAATTACTGCATTCATTTAACTGGGGAGAAAGTAGTCAAGAGAAAGCATAAGACTCCTTTCTCCATTCAGAACTAGGTCTGCAGAACCTGCCACATTGTTCATTTAGAAAGACAAGTTTTCTGTTCTTTTGGGTCTGCAAGGGAATTGGGATGACAGGAGAAGAGATTGTGAGGGAACCTGGTATCAAAAGGAGATCCTCTTAGTTTCTAAGGGAGGTAGTTTTTCTCTTTACTGAATGCCTCATCCGGTGCCTTTACCGCATGTACTGACATACAAGGAGGTCACTATTGTAAGCTCTTGGGATCCAGATATACTTAAAAACAATAGCACTGAAGACAGCAAGGTTGAGGTAAAGATATTTGCTCTGTTGGATCTGAAACTTTTGTCACTGGTTTGAAAGGAGCAATGAGTTTGAGTTACTAGTTGCCACGTCATTGCTATAAACTTCCTATGTACTGTGGTGAGATACATTTCAATCTGAGAAGCAGAGAAAGACTATATTGGATTTATCATGAAGGGAAAAGAGAAGCCAAAATAAATATTAAAACCAACACATAAAAGAGACAAATAGTGAGTGCGATATAAATATCTGGCAAGGGTAATAAGGTAAATCGCAGAGGAGAAAAAATATAAGAAAACAAAAACGAAGAGAAGTTCTGGTGGAAGCACATATTAACAGAAGAAAGATATTAAGTGAATATGGTAAATATTGGGGAGAAGGCAAAATAACAAAGAAAGTAGTGAGGGAATAGGAATATAATAAAGTATAGGTATGCTGACTGAATATAATAAAACAAGTCACTAAAGTAAGACAAATATTACTCTAATAGAAATGGAAAACTATGACAGCTGCTGGGAATAAAGAACAGACTTGAAATAAGACATGTATATTGCAATCAGGCTATCAGAATACTACATGAGGCTTAATGCAGGCAGAGTGAAAACAAAAGTTGAGACATATTTTGAATAAGATAAATGAAGCTGTGAGAGGTTTTACTGATAGACATTTGATTATACAAATGAGAGAATATCCAAACTTTAGACCAAAAGAAATGTTTCAGAAGCAGCTTGAGCTTTCCCCAAGTTATGTCAGTGTTTTTCAAACTGTGATACAGTGTGAACATAACAGAAAAAGATTTGCTTATTTGTAAGATTAAGAAGGAAATAAAACAAAGTATGTGTGATCTGAAGTGTTTCACTGAAATACTGTTCTCTGTGTTGAGTATGACTCCCACACAGGACTCATAAATACTTACCCTGCTGTTGCGGTAGATTATTTATATAATATTAGTTAGTGTCCAAAGGGAACTGTAAGGTCAGAGCTCTTGTTGTTCCCCACAGGCTATTTACAGGCTTCTGAGTGTGTGGGTGGTGAGAGGGGTCCCAAATGCACCAGAAGACTGGCTGAGTATTCAAGCCATCTGTGAAGAAGCTTAATAAACCAGGAAAAAGTGTATAAACACAGAAAGAATACATATTATCTAAGACAGCAGTTGTACAGTGTAATGGTGCCAAGACTCCTGAAATCCATGCTCTGTTTTGATCTGTTATAGGGGAATTTTAAAACCCTCGATGTTTCTAGAGACCTAACAAATTTAAGTAGCCACAGATGATCTGTTGCAGGCAACCAGAGCAGTCGTATCAGAGCTCTTGGAGCTCACCCAGCTGAGCCTGATCCTTTTTAATGGGGAGGAAAAGCCAAGACCAAGATCTTTTCTAGAGTCAAGTGGCTTGCCCAAAACATATGCAGTCTTTCTCCTAGCAAGGATTAATCTTTGTCCAAACCTTCCAGAAGAAAGTCAGTTTTGAACTGACAAAAGGAAAGGACATAATCCTTCAAAGTATCAGAACTAGCAGGAATGTCTCTCACAATTGGAGGCTTCTGGTGCCGGAGGAGGATAAGGAAAAGATCAAAGCATGAGTTAATTCTTCCTCTCCTTTCTCCCTTATGAGCTACCAAATACAATTGTACAACATGCTGCCTGCCAATTGTGCTTGCAACAAATAAATTCAATACAATTGTCTGGTTCACTAATTTTTTTTGTGTCTTATTTATCTTAATCTGACAGATAATGAATTTAAACTTGTTCTATGCTGTCATCACATAACAGGATGGAATGTAATGCTGAATAAGTGCTAACTCTGAGAAAACTAGAAAATCTCAAAGCTGTCTTTTTTTTTTTTTTTTCCCCCTAGGGATATTTTCATGACCCTAGTGCTTCCTAATTTAAATCTGTTTTTCATTTAAAAGAACTTAAGACAAACAAACAAATAAATAAATGTTTGCCTCTCTCTGTATATGTTGCTTCATATTGTTGCTGCTCAGCCAGCTGAGACCCAGCCTGCAGGCCACAAGCTTCATTACTACTTCTGGCCCCCTCATCATGCTCAGGAAGAGCAGACCCAAGCCAGCTTTGATTGAGGGAGGGTCAGGAGCTGCACATGATTAACCACTAACATAGTGTCACTCACTTTCTTTACATGCGTCATTCTGTTCAACTTGCCCCTCGTCCTCTGCATCAAAACAGTACAAGCTAAGACAATGATTTCCCTTTCATCCTTTCTTCTTCCACTTTTTTTTTCTTCTTTTTCCTGATTTTACCCTGCTGGGCAACTGAAGGGGGATAGAAAAAGTATGCCGGAAAGGAAAAAAGACACATGGGTTGAGATAAGGATCATATAATTGAAGGGAAAAGACAGAGGGAAAAACAAACAAAGGCTGTGTGGAAGCACAGAGGGAAGGAAAAAAATATTCTGTTTTCCATCAATGAGCAATGTTCGTCCATTTCCTGAGAAGCAGGGCCTCAAGATACATAGTGGTTTTTTGGAAGGACAGACATCTTTATAACAAGAGCCACCCTCCCACCCCCTTCCTTCCCCTTTGTCTTATGTTCCCTTGAGTATACACCACTATTTTGCCTATCAAAGCCCTTAACCCACATGATGCAGTCAAAAGCATAACTTGGTATCTCTTAAAATATCCCACATGAAGGCAAGGTCTAGGTCTTCTCAGCTAGACCTAAGAGGTGGTTTGGTAAAGCACTGTATAGTCATTTTGTTTTCATTGCTAATGTGATGTCACGTGGTGAAGTAAATTATTCCTAATGGTAATTTGTTATACGAATAAAATGTCTTCTGATGTAAAACAATGTGATTGTAAACCCAGGTCCTGATACTAAGGCAAGATAGTATAATTGTGATATAGAGATATATAGAGAGAACAATGATAACAAAGTGAGCAAATCACCAGTTCAGTTTTAATTGATACTTGTCCAGGGAAGCAAATAATCAAAACAAGAAAGGGAAAGAAATATTGAAAAACAAATATTCAAATTTAGGTAACCAAGAGAGAATGAAAAAGAAAGAAGCAAATAGATGATGAAACTGTTGGTAGTGAAATTATGATACTAGAAAAATGAGAGGTGAGAAAGGCAGGTGATATTTTGACACAGTAAGAAAACCAGGACAATTGGAATAGAAAAAAATGGAGAAAAAAAATAATTCAGTGGTCTCCAAGCAGGGAGGCTTTTCCCTTCCCTTCCCTTCCCTTCCCTTCCCTTCCCTTCCCTTCCCTTCCCTTCCCTTCCCTTCCCTTCCCTTCCCTTCCCTTCCCTTCCCTTCCCTTCCCTTCCCTTCCCTTCCCTTCCCTTCCCTTCCCTTCCCTTCCCTTCCCTTCCCTTCCCTTCCCTTCCCTTCCCTTCCCTTCCCTTCCCTTCCCTTCCCTTCCCTTCCCTTCCCTTCCCTTCCCTTCCCTTCCCTTCCCTTCCCTTCCCTTCGTCTCTCTACCTCAACCTGTCTTTCAGCCTTTCTGACATCTATTCCTGGATTACATCTTGCCTGCAAGCTAGACTTTACACATACAACAAAACTCAGCTGTTCGTTTTTCCTTTCAAGCCATTCTTCCTCCCCATTTCTTGTCAATGTTGACAACCCCATCCCCCTCCTTGTCACTCAGTCTCATAACCTGGTATTCATCTTCAGCTTGTTCATCTTTCACAGCTCACAGACTGTAGCCCTTTCCTAATCCATTCACCTTCCTTGTATAACATTTCCGGTGCCTGACCTTTTCGTTTTTACTCACTCCTTGTGCCCCGACACTTGTCTTAACTGTTGCAACTTCTTCTGTTCTGCCGTCCATGACATCCTCATGGCCCTGTTCCAGCCTGTAAAAGGCATAGCTGCTAGGATTGTCTTCCTTGCCCATCAGTCTGTCCATTGTCACCTTTTCAACCTTTCAATCATTGTACTTGCTTCCCGTGTTTCAGAGCAATCATTTTTCACATTTCTGCCTAACATCAATCACAACTCTGACCCTTTTTATTTTTTCTTTTATCTTCTGTCCATCTATAATTTTGGCCTTGTAAAAATACTTACCTAATTCTTTAGATTCCGCTTCTGCTCACACTGCCTTAAGGCAAGGCATGTAACGTCTTTCCCAAATTTTTCTACAGCCATTCTATACTTTTTATGGCTTTACACTCCTTTTCAATGACCACTGTTTGTTCTGATACCCATAATACATCAATGGAAAAATGGTGGCTTGGCTGAACAGTAGGTCAGGATAGACAGTTTTAAAGTAAATCAGTAGTGATTGTTATAATTAATATTATTTTTTCTTTATTGTTTTAAACAAATAATATGGACTAGGGAGCTTTAGTATCTGTGTATGTGTCTGCACAACCTTACAAAATTGGATCTGAAGTCAATATGAGCTCTCCTAGTACTGTCATTTTATTGTGGTTTTACTGAAACATGCTCTGAAGTCTTTACAACAAAATGTAGTACAGGTAAATGCACACTGGGAAGCAAAGACAGCAGGTGGGAAAATGCACAACTAGTTTACATGCAAAAGCATACATACATTTTTAATCATCCACTGTTAGAATTAGCATACAATATTTTCTTGCAGTGTCAAATCTCCTCTTTTATCTGGGAAGATTTCAAGTGACTTTAAACAAAAGTTTGAAGGCTTCTTGAAAAGTTAGATTGTCTTTGAAAGTAAAGCACCAGAGTCAACCAGAGACAGTAGAAAGGGAAAGATGCCATTACAGTGAACAATATTACTTTTATTTCATCACATATACATGCCCCATGAATAAACCCATTTAAAGACAGAATGTTAATTTAATCATGTGGTATGTGAGGCATACCTTAGAAATACCTTAAAGTAAAAGCAAAAGCTTAGGAAGTATCAACCACACTACTCTTTCTGCTTGTGTTTGTGTACATGTTATACTTTCAGTGCCTATACACTTGAGGGTATACAACATCCATTACTTAACTAACTCAAGTTCTTTGGTGACAGTAATGAATATACTTATAGATGTGGACTTGACATGCAGTCAATCAATTGGCAAATTACATTTAAATAATGATTGTATGCATATTAATTATGAAATATTTTTAAAAAATGAACAGCAAGGAATGCTATTACTGTTGAGAGAAATTGCGTTTTATTTGCTTTATAGCTGTAGAAATTCTTCTAACATGTACCAGAGAGTGCTTGAAAAGACTGGACGTAACTAAGCTGAAGAAATGGAGCAGAATGTAATATCTGTTGCATTTACTTATATATATATATATAGCTATTGGTTAATAGTCAGTCCTAAACCATTAAAACAGATCTCAAAAGATACTGAAGACAATTATGTCTTTGCTGTATTCAGATCATAATGTAAATCATACATTCTTTCTGCAAATTTCTATCATAAGAAGATAAAGGTGTTAAAACAATGAGTAACAATCTATGAAATCACTTTGAGAAAGACAGATAAACAAACAAAAACCTTTCAATATACTTGTCAGGGAAAGAGAACACTAAGAACATGCAGTTTTAGCTTGTGAGTACATTCAGGCTGGAAAATAGAAATGATTTTACTATCTGAATTGTGACATTTTAGAACAGATGGGTGAGAAATCGTAGTCTTAAAATTGAGGTTGAAGAGTTTATGAAATTTATTATATGATGCATAATACCTACAGTAGACAGAAATGGAAAGTAATACTCTGTTCTAGAATTCTGTTCTACTCAAATATTACTATATCTTTCACTGAACTTTCTAAACTAAAGTCCAGTCTCCTGTTGATACAGGGCCTTAAATTTATGGCTACTGTTTAATTTGCCTCCTTGGCTTGCAGGGTCTGTCTTCACTGTTTCTGTAGGGTGTCAGTTCACAGAAAATTCCATTCTTGTGACCCTGTGTTAATGCGACAGTTGTGGATGTTCATAAACTCATGCAGTGAAACCACTGAATCATTGTATCATTACGAATCTGCTTTTCTAACTGAGGACTAGATTGGCTGCGCCTACTAATGAACACAATGAGAAATCCTTTTCTGGGTTTTGAGGTACTAAATTCATTATAGACACTGCTGACCTCTATAATTTAGATAGCAATAGTATTTACTGTGTCCAATAGAAAAATGAATCAGCTTAATTAAAATAGCATTATTCTGAAGAGTACACATTTTGATGAACTTTATTATCTCCTTTCATTATGGAGAGAAACAATGATGGCCCAGTTTTCCACTGTGTCATAAGTACTTAGAAAAGAGTATTTTGTTTTATATTCTCTTAGAATTCCATCTTATATTCTTGGGTTGACCAAATACATGGGTAAATAATTAGTTGTTCTTTGCTTTTTTCCTATTTTTTTTTTTAAATTCTTTCAATTTTTCCTCTCATTATTTCAGTAAAACAAAATATTACAGAAACTTGTAACGTCACATATGGGTTGGGAAGCTTAATTAATGCACTTTTATATTTCCCACTAAAGAGGGTGAATTGCTATTAAATATTATATCACACTTGAAAGAAAAACACTTATTTCTTCTAAACATATACTGATGCTTTATGATACACATGAGTATTTAAAATGACTTTGCCAAGCACTGAAAGACGTACAAAAGTAACTACTCAGCACTTGGAACTGATCAAACAAAATCTGTTAAAATATAAGTTGAAGTACTGTATCTGACAGATACAGCACTACAAAGCAAATTCAATGGACTCACCTGTGCCCCTAATAGTAATAAAGAAGAAAGAAGCCACTAAAACTGTTCCCAGAATAATAAAAATGTTAAATATATACCCTTTAGGAAGCTTCCCATTTGGAACTGTAACTCCTCATATGAATACACTTTCAAGTAAACATGCACCAAATACACTGAATTATCGTCTTTTACTCTGGTCTGTTTTAGGGAAGGTATACGTGTCTCATATCATTTCACTTCTTCTGCAGATACCATAACTTGAAACAAAGGTGTAAAAATGCTCTCTGCTGGGCAGAAAGACACTAGAAATGAACGTTCTTGGTTCTAATTAAAAATGCTAGAAAAGCTATTCTCACAATGAAACCAAAGCTTTAGATGACTTCATTAAATGACCATAGTATTTGAAATTCAAGGAACAAATGTTAGAAATACTACCTGAGAGAGGCAAAGATGTCTATTATACCAGGACTCACTGCAAGCTTAGCCATGTCTCAAATACAAAGAGTTTATATATGAGGTCTACAACATGCTTATGTCTGATATTTTTTCTAGATTCCCTTAATAGTAAAAGGCTGTTTTAGAACATGATTTATCTGCCATGTTTTGTGTTAGGTTGTGTGATAAAAAGCTTATTTATACACCCACAAAAGAACCCAGAGAGATAACGGCAGGTGATTGATCCCAGATAATACCCTGCCCTGACTACTCTCAGGCCCATCGTAGTAACCATTAGCCCATCAAAAGCCCATCTCCACAAACCCAGAGGACTGCAGAGGCACAATGGCAGTGGAGGGAACACAAATGAGGGACTCAGAGGAAGGGGCAACCTGTTGAGAGCCTGGAAGGCTCTTATGTACAGATGCCAGCAACTGGGGAGACTGGAATCCAGGGCCAGGGCAGTGGCTGGAACGATGAACACAGTGGCTGGAGGGATGCACCTTGTACTTAAGTATATATATATTCTCATCAGCTAACCGCTATCCTGCTTAGCTAAAGAAGGGAGAGGGATGAGACCACTGGTGCTGTTTGTGTGAGTGCTCTGCGTGTCTGTGTTGATGTGTGTGTGTGTGTATGCAGATGTATACAAAGTGTTTTATACATATGTGTGTGTGCCTACAGGGAGTAAACAAGTCCTGCTCTTCAGGGCTGCTCTCAGTGAGTTCTTCTCCCAGTCTGTACTCATGTCCGGGATTGCTCTGGCCCAGGTGCAGCACCTTGCACTTTGACTTGTCGAACCTGGTTCACATGGGCCCAATTCTCAAGCATGTCCGTGTCCCTTTGGATGGCATCCCTTCCTTCTGGTGTATCAAGTGCACCGCTCAGCTAGGTGTCATCTGCAAACTTGCTGAGGGTGCACTTGATCCCACTGTTTATGTCACTGATAAAGATATTAAATAGTAGCAGTCTCAGGACAGACCCCAGCAGGACACCGCACGTCACCGACCTCAACCTGGACATGGAGCCATTGATCACCACTCTCTGGGTCCACCCATCAAATCCATATCTCTCCAATCTGGAGATCAGGATGTCACGTGGGACTGTGTCAAAGTCCTTACAGAAGTCCAGGTGGATGACAACATTGGTCAGTCTTCCTTTGTCAACTGATGCAGCCACTCCATCATAGAAAGCCACTGGATTGGTCAGGCATGATTTGCCCTTGGTGAAGCTGCGCTGGCTGTCTTAGATCAGCTCTTTGTCTTGCATGTGCCTTGACATTGCTTCCAGGAGTATCTTTTCCATGATCTTCCCTGGCACAGTGGTGAGGCTCACTGGTATTTACTTCCCCAGGTCCTCCTTTCTACCATTTTTCAAAATGGGAGTGATGTTTCTCAGAAAACTGAGAACACTAGCTCTGAGGTTGACAGCTATATTTGCTCAGATGGATCCCATACTACTCATATCTATTCAAAAATCTAAGTTTTTTTTCTTTTTTTTTTTTTTTCCCTTAACACCTCCTCATATTCATTAGGTCAAAGTCATTATGGCTAAAAAAAGGCACAGAGTGAAATTTCTACAGTTTTCTGTTTCCTTCTTTCTCATTTCTTGAGACTTTCCTCTTGTTATTTCACCTATTGTGTCTGTGTTGTGGTTTAACCCGGCTGGCAGCTAAACACCACACAGCCGTTCGCTCACCCTCCCCCCTCCCTCTCTGGGATGGGGGAAAGAAACGGGAAAGTGAAGCCTGTGAGTTGAGATAAAGACAGTTTATTAAGACAGGAATATAATAATAACAATAATAATAATAATAGTGATAATGATAATAGTACTACTAATAATAATGTGTAAGAAAACAAGTGATGCACAATGCAATTGCTCACCACCCGCTGACCGATGCCCAGCCTATCCCCGAGCAGCCGGCCCCCCCACCCCGGCCAGCCACCCCTATATATTGTTTAGCATGACGTCAGATGGTATGGAATACCCCTTTGGCCAGTTTGGGTCAGCTGTCCTGGGTCTGTCCCCTCCCAGCTCCTGCTGCACCCCTAGCCTGCTCGCTGGCAGGACAGAGCGAGAAGCCGAAAAGTCCTTGGCTTGGTGTAAGCACTGCTCTGCAACAATTAAAACATCAGCATGTTATCAGCGCTCTTCTCATCCTAATCCAAAACATAGCACCCTACCAGCTACTATGAGGAAAAATTAACTCTGTCCTAACTGGAACCAGGACAGTCTGTAAATCTACATGTAATAGAATAAAAATATGTATCTTCAGATGCCTTAGCAACAATTATTTTTTTTTGTCTAATTGATTCATCTTTCAATTGTTCATAGTAGAACATCTTCTTCTTATAGCTGTCTTGTTCAGACATCAAAACATTCATGTGCTCTGTTCCTGTTCAGTGGGTGGCATGACTATTTAGTCATATTTACTTGCAGATGAAGTTTCTCAGAAGTGGATCACAGAAGTAGTCCTCTTAATACTACAGTTCAGTATCTTCTAAATATAGGCCCAGTCCTCTCTTGTGAGTATGAAGACTCTAAACTGATTCAGTAAGTATTTTATCATTCAATATGAAGTGCAGGATAAGTGCCCCACAGAACAGGATTTGGTGTAATTACGGTAGAAAAGACCCTCACATTTTGTCTGTTACTTTCAGAAAGCTGGGCTTTTTGAAACTCTTGTTTACTTCAAGCAGTCTTCACTGAATACTCATAGCTCTTGAAAATAAAATCATTTAGCAAGCATTTTTTAAAACACATAATATAAAATGAAAATTATTACTGTTGCTTGTCTCACTTATTGATCAGACATAACACATAGCCTTAATGCTATGAAAAGGCTATTCCCCTCAAACCAAGATTTTACATCAATAAACAACAAATTTAATGATATATTAAAATGCATCTTAATAGTGACATATTTTTGGAAAGTAAACCAGACTTCTTAGATGTAAAGTGGATCAACCAGAAACACTTGGCATCTGCTGAAGTTTTAGTTTCTTTCCTTCATCATTCTAGAGAAAAATCAAAAACATTGTCTCTTCAGCAGATGGTAAGCATTCTTCCAACGTACCATCTCCATTTCAGTTTGCAAGTACTGTTTTTCCGTTTTTGTTTGTTTTCTTATTTTTCTTAAAAGCTCAATTAATACATATATATTTAATCCATTACTCAGATATTTCTATGACAGAAATAGAAAAGGCAATGGATAGACTATAGTTTGAGATTTAATGTAAATCAGTGAACTTGTTTTGCATTTGAGCTGTCTGTAATAGAGGAATTTTCAGGAATCTTAAAATTTTGAAAGAACATCTCAGAGCTAACTGAGGAGAGTACTACACAGGTCATAACTGTTCTTTTGATCGCCATGTATACTTCTCACTGCTCAGCTTGCCATCCCTTTGATTTTCAGTTTATTCCTATGTCGATGGTGCTACTGAAGTGATCTTCATAATACTTTACTAGACCTGAATGTGATTTAATCATGTAAAAAGTATCATGGGCAGCATTGTGTCTTACAAATTTTTATTTAATTCACCAGGGCTTGCAGAGCTTAAGCATTATACAATAGTGTAAATATAAGGCATCTTCAGACAGCCGAGGAATGTCATTAGAAGAATAAAACAGATTTTAGTGACTTTACAGTGTTCTTTGATTTCAGAAATAATCTGAATTAAAGGGTTGAAGTGCCAATAGAATCTCTCAATGATTCCAGAAGAGAGATAACAAAGCAGTCTCTTCATTTCTCTTGCTCTTCTGAGGTATCTTTGCTAACGGTTGCTGATGGATCTGGGTTGCTTGTTCTAATTATACGTTTTGACTGTAAACTGAATAAATATATTTTTCAGTTGTCCCTGTGTTTACACAGTTAAGAAAAGAATATATACTATACATAACACATATCACACTATTAAAAGTAGTCTCATTACAACTTGCTTGCTATGTCACAGAATCACAAAATGGTTGAAATTGGAAGGCACCTCTGGAGGACATCTAATCCAACCTCTTGCTCAAAACAGGGTCAGCTAGAGAAGATTGTTCAAGACTATGTCCAGGGGGACTTTGAATATCTCCAGCAATGGAGACTCTACAACTTCTCCTGGCAAACTGTTCTAATGTTTGAGCAACTTCACAGCAAACCAAACCAAACCAACCAACCAACCAACCAAACAAACAAACAAAAAGCAAAATTTTTTTTTTCTGATGTTTAAATAGAATTTCTTGTATTTCTATTTGAGACAACTGCCTCTTGTCCTCTCACTGAGCACCACTAAGAATGTGACTCCATCTTTCTTGCTCCCTGCCATCAGGGATCTATACAGATAGATAAGATCCCCTTGAGCACACTCTTATCCATGTTGAAAACTCTCAACTCTCATTCTCCATTCCTGTAATCACTTGCACGGCCCTTTGCTGGACTTGCTCCATTATGTCTATGTCTCTTTTCACTACAGACCCCTGCACTGGACCCAACACTCCAGATGTGTCTCACCATTTCTGAAGGGAAAGGAAGGATTACCTCACCTGGCCTGGTGGCAACAATCCTCTTAATGTAGCCAAGGTAGTCATTGGCCTTTTTTACTGCAAAGGTACATCAATGACTCATGGTCAGATTGTTATCTCCCAGTATCCCAAGGTCTTTCTCTACAAAGCTGCTTACCACAGTCAGCTACTAGCCTGTGTTAGTGTTTCATGTTACTCTTCCAGAGGTGCAGGACTTGGTGTTTCCCACTGCTGAACTTCATGAGGTTCCTGTTAGCCCATTTTGTCAGCCTGTTGAGGTCTCTCTGAATGTTTCTGAATAACTATTTGCTATATAAACTATTTCTCCCACTTTTGCTCTGTAAAATTGTTTAGGGTTCACTTGGTCCCATCATCCATGTCATTAGTAAAGATTTTAAGGAGCAATAGCCCCAGTATTTCCTCCTGGGGCACACCGTGGGTGACCAGACTCCAGCTGGACTTTAGGCCACTGTTCAGAAGCCTTCCTGTCGTATCTGTACTTATACTTACCTTCCACCCTAAAATTGTCCTTTTGTCATGTGTTCAAAGTTTGGAAGTCAATAGGAATCCATCTGTTTAGAAGGACTCCAGTTGAACACCTAAATATCACCACTGAAGACAGGATGTTACATCTGAGCATGAGGGGGCACTTCTTTACTGTGAGGGTGACAGAGCACTGGAACAGGTTGCCCAGAGAGGTTGTGGAGTCTCCTTCTCTGGAGACATTCAAAACCTGCCTGGATGTCATCCTGAGCAATGTGCTTTAGGTGATCCTGCTCAGCAGGGGGGTTGGACTAGATGATCTTCAGAGGTCCCTTCCAACCTCGGCCATACTGTGATTCTGTCATTCTGTGATTACCAAAACCAGTATTAGTGACAACACAATCTCATAATATTGATCCTCCAATTTAAGTACATCACTAAAAGAGTGTTAAATCATCTACAGAAACATGAAATAAAAGGTACATTTTCAAAAAAGCACTGTAATACTTTCAAGTGGTCCAGCCCTGCCAGAGACTACAGGGGTTATACAAGCCAATCACAGCATATCACCAAGTTTCAGTGTCCTTATCAGTGATTTCAGGAAATGATGGTTACCTTTTACTTGGGCTCAAGTCTCAAAAGAAATCATTCACTAATAACAGTAAAATGATTTGACATTTATGAATTAAAAACATCAAGTGATTAACAAAAATTGCTTGGATTCACTGTTGTGCAGTGTAACAGTGCAGGTTGTAGATACAGCTCTTCCCTCATTTTGTGGAATTTTAATTCTGCAAAGTGGTGTAAATCTCTAATTTAAAAATACAGTTCTTTCACTGCCACATTTCTAACCACAGCTGCTTTCTGTGCTTGTCCGACTGACTTGGGAGGACAGCAGGGCAAAGTCACTGCAGAACCTTTCAGTGTTTTGGTCTGGTAGAAAACAATTGTGAGTGGCATTGTGTCAGGTGAAGACAAAAACCAAATGGAACAGAGTTTTCCCTGTCTTTAGAGGGATGTGGTACTCTAAATTAGATTAGGAGCATGACTTTAATATAACAGCAATTGACATGTGGGAATGTAAGAAAGATGTGGATGCTACTGCCATGAGAACCCTCAGAAACCAAATGTCAAAGCGAAAAGATCAGCATCCACACCTGCATAGCTCCCTGATCTTTGCAAATTAGTAATGTATAAATACAGGTCAGACTTGTAAAAGACAGAGCTTTCTCCTTCCTTCTGGGTCAATCTGGTAAAAAAAAAATAAATAAATAAATAAATAAAAAAACAGTTTAAGTGCAACATGCTTCTGTTTGTTAAGCCATGTATTATTTATCAGTAATAAATTGGGAATTTTAAGCTCAGCTACATTTACAACTCTTCGGTACCAGTCACATTTAACATATGTATCTTGAGAAAATGATATTTAAAAAATCAGTTTTAATAATGTTGCTGCAGGAGTAAGGACGGGGTGTAACAAGAGAAATGAATTAAAAATGCTTATGCATTATTAATACTGAATATATAATGTCTATCAAGGAAGGAACTGCAATAGTTTAATAAGATACTATTCTATGGATATTGATGTGTCAATAACTCTCAAGCGATTGGTATATTCATTCACACCTTATTAAAGATTTATTGGTGTTTAATTCTAAGCAAACTCTAATACGAGACTTATCTGGAAAAAGAGGCAAACTTTTAATAATATTTCATCGTTTGTTTATTTTTAATATAATTTATCCAGTAATACTTTTGCAGCAAAGTGTTTGTCACTCAGACTGAAATGTTGTTCATAGTTTATTAAAGATTTATTGCTGTTTCATCCCAGAGGAACACTTGCATGATATGCATTATAGAATTCTAAAGAGTGCAAAGTAACAACAAAGAATAGCTCTATTCATTAATATGTTATTTTGTGATTTTAAAGTATGACGCTAATTTTGGGACATGGCATTTATTCACTGAAAATGTGATAAATGTTTTTCATATTTTATTAAGTTTTCTGGGGAATTTCATTGATGAGCATTGTTGAATTTGGCACTCTTGGCTGAAGATACACTGTGCCCATTTCTTTCAGAGAGAGCACCAAGGCAGCAGAGCAGTTAATGCAATACAAGAAAATCTGATTTGCTTGTAGTAATCTAACATAACTGGGTGAATGACTTTCAAAAGAAAATTAGCAGTATGTAGGAGAAGAAGAGGTAAATGCAGAAGACAGTATATCTAAGTTTATTTAATTCCTGTTGTGAAAATTTGCAAATGCTGAACTGCAGCTGAAAGACAATAGGATTCAATAAGATTCTGATACAATCTACTGATGTAAATGAAGATACCCAAAAAAGTCACTTTGGGTCACAGTTTTTCATGATGCAGTAGCATGGCAAAAAGCTTTTTATGGGCTATGAAAGGCTATGCTTGGTACAGATGTGAAATTAAAGGTTCTAGTACTGAAATGTGCTTTTCATAGTTTATCTCATATAACAGTTATTTTTGTAAATCTGTGCAAAGTAAGAATAAAATGATAACATTTTCTTTTAGTTATATTTTAAAACCATCTTTCCTTCACTGTTCAAAGACAAAATATCTTCACCAGGTGTAAGTCAGACTCCTAGTGTATCACTTCATATTTCATTAAATATGCTAGATAAAGTTCTTTCCTGCTCTCAGCTACCTTATTTGAATCTACATAGAAAGGTGTGCAGTACATCAGCATGCGTAAGATCCAAAGGAAGAATTAAAATATCCCTAGTTACCTTTGTGACTGTGAGAAAACTTACTGTCCTTCAATGACAACAAATAATGTTTGACCTTCAATTTCTTTTTGTAACCCATTTTAGCTGTGAACCTTTGTAGGTTTATGCAGATTTGCAGATTTAATGCTTCTTCTCAGCAATCATGTATTAATTTCCAAAACACTTAGCAATTCAGTCTAGCAGATCACTGTATATTCTGAAGACTCAGCCTTAACAAAAAATAAAAAATTCTAAGCATCAAAAGTTGACTGAAAAAAAGCAATTTTACACAGTTTAGCAGTCTATAAAAATACAAGTAAGTAGATATCGTAAATCACTAATAGAATACTGAAACTTTTCAGAACATAATGTAACTAGGCTAAAAAGTACTGCAGATATAACTCCTAGCAAATCTTTCAAAGCAGTCTCAATTAATCTTAATTTTTACTGTAACATTTATCAGAATTAACACACGAAAGATTATATATGTGAGCTATTTATATGATAATGAAATTGTATAAAATCTGCACTATGCACGAATCAAGCATTTATATTTGCTTCCTTTCTTGCTGTGTTTATTTAGCTCTATTTGCAATATCGTAATTTATTTTCATATGCCATACTTATGAAATAGGAAAAGTAATCTATAGAAGTTTTTATCCATAAAAGGGACCATACTGTTAAGAATTTTATAGTTCCCAGTGTACCCACAGATCAGCCATGTCAGTTTAGGCAAGTGGTAATCTTCTTTGTGCTCCTCTTTTTTCATGTGTAAAATGGGGGATTTAATGCTCTCCATGCATATTGCATCGAACAGACATTATGAGGATAAAAAAATCCATAATGGTTATATAACTTTCAGATATTATGCCGACAATTATATATGCTATAAGATTAGATAGGTAAAGCACAATTTCACATAAGTTATTTTTCACTTTAAAATCCTGTATGTCCGGTTATCCAGTGAAAACTCTATTTTAAGAGACATTATGACTTGCTATCTATAATTTCTAGAAAGAGGTATATATACAATTTATAAATATGTACTTTTTAGTTTTAGAAAGTCATTAGCACTCAGTTTTTGTCTCATACATAAGCATTAATTTATACTAACTATATGTGAACAGTGTAACAAATTTCGTTCATGAGAATATTAACATAGTTTGGGAAAGCTGAGGTATCTGTAGTTATTCTCTTCGTCTTACCAATTCCTAGGAATTTTGTAAAAAAAGGCCCAACAAATGAAAATAAACCACATTTAGTACGTGGACATTTGATAAATCCTGCTGGTGAGAAGTAAAGTGATCAGAAACAACTTGATTAATGATATTATCATTCTGTTGCCATTTTCTTGATGAAAAGAAAACTTCATTTTCTTGGATTGTGCCAGACACTCTCACCTCTGTGCCTGGTAAGAACATGGAGCAGAACATCACGGAAAATATGCTGAGGCACATGGAAAATAAAGAGATCATTTACGTGTATAAAATTCAGAGTGCACAATTCCTTTACTTCTGATATTTAAGGTACTTATGACCTTAATATTTCAAATCTTATTCTCACACAAATTTTAGTAGAGGAGAAAGTATTACATATGCCTATAACATACCTATACGATTTTGTATATTGAAATATAATATGAAAAATTAAAAATATGTATAGTGTGTCCTTTCTTTCTCTCTCCCAGCTTCAAACAATTTATATTTATTAAGACAATGTGACTTGGACAGATATTTTGTAGGTTCATCCTGATCTAAAATCTTACGTAGAATCATCACTCCTATCCTGAGTTGGAAAGAACCTACAAGGATCATCGAGGCAAACCCCTGGCTCCACATAGGGCCACCCAAAAATCAGACCATGTGTCTGACAGTGTTGTTCAAACACTTCTTGAACTCCAGCAGGCTCAGTGATGTGACCACGTCCCTGGGGAGCCTGTCCCAGTGCCCGATCACCCTCTGGGCGCAGAACCTTTCCCTAACACCCAACCTGACCCTCCCCTGTCCCCAGCTCCATGCCGTTCCCTTGGGTCCTGTCGCTGTCCCCAGAGAGCAGAGCTCAGCGCCTGCCCCTCCGCTCCCCTCGTGAGGGAGCTGCAGGCCGCCATGAGGCCTCCCCTCAGCCTGCTCTGCTCGGGGCTGAACAAACCAAGTGGCCTCAGCCGCTCCTCATACATCTTCCCCTTTAGACCCTTCACCATTTTCACATCCCTTCTTTGGATACTCTATAGTAGTTTTCTATCTTAAACAAGATAAGAAATAAGCAGAGAAAAAATTCTTACTTCAGGCAGCGTCCTGATATTGAATTAACTGCATAACCCGAAACACCAGAGTTTAAGAATGCAAATGTTCCTTTTCTCTTTGCCTCTTTATCTATTATTATAAGAACAATCAGGTTGTTTTGTGTTAGTTTACATTTTACTTGATTTTCTTCTTAATATTTGTGTGAAATTGATGTACAAAGAAAGAAATTGTAAAAATGTGTAATTTGATTTTCCTGCAAGAGATTATCAAAGTCACAGTCATCATTATGTTTTAAGCATTCTCATTCTAATGCATATATATTTACAAAAAATACATAGCTTCTTCTATGAACTGAGCATGATAAATTGAATGTCTGTGATGTGAAGGAATTAAGATAACTTGCTGTATTGGCTGCATCATAAAGAATTCCATTTCCATACTCATGTTTTCTACGGAGATTATTTGAGAAGTGCTTTAATTTCCTCTCTTCACTTCCAAGACACTATGGGCAAATTGTTTTTAAGTACCAGTTTTAATATATTACATAATGACAATTATGTAATAATGTCAATAATGACATTATTCCAGTTTTATATTAGTGTCAGGTTTCACTGACACTAATAAATAGTGTCAGACTGATTTGTTTATTTATTTATTTATTTATTTTATGTATCGACTTGTTTCTTGGTCCCTGACATGTTTAATCACTAGCCAACACTACCAGAATGTGGTAGTAAGAATAAAGAAAATGTTTCCCTCCAGATACAGCAAATTCAAGGTCTGATACCTTTTAAATATTCCTCATGAATTAAATGGAGCTACATTTAATGTGAAAGCTTTGTAGCTTGCAAGCTTAGAATTGGACAAACATTAAACAAGCACAAACAAAAAAGATCTTATGCTACTAATGTAATGGGACTATGAGCTTTAGTGTATCGAGTTTTGGTTGAAATGATTTCATTGCTTTATTTCAATACCAAGAAATACTGAACAGTGTTCCTGGGAGACTGAAAATCTGAATATTTATCAATATGGGACCAATGATTAAGATAAAAACCTCTCTTTGCTGATCACAGACTGCTCTCTTTGGCTAAAATAATAAAACAAAATAATGTTGCAACATAAAAAAGTCAGAGCTTGCTGAAGGTCAGCAAATGTGCTGCAGGCATTGAATTTGATGGTCACATCTGTCCATAGGGCAGAGTGTTTCTAAAGAGTAAAAGGCAAATACTATACTTTAGGGCATATGTATAAAAATACTGCATACTTTCATTAATATAAAATAATGTTTTCGTGGTTCTTTAAGAAGGAAATAGTAAAAAAAAAAAGATGTCAAGCTGACACAATAACTTGATATTCTTTGGAATCCAGGTGCAAGTATTTGAATATTGTTCAGAAAAAATAAATTAATAAATCTAACTTTGAGAATTAAAGATGTCCAGGTGTTGTCTAACTCAATCACCTCTGTGCTCTTAAAAACAGATGGTTTTGGTTTTGTACTGATAAGTTCATAGGCCAATTAAGGATGGGTAGGCTGTTGTACATATTTCATTTTAAAATTTCGCTCCTATACCATTTTAGTAAATAATAAATTCACAGAGCCATACCATAGTGTGTATAACTGGTCACTTTTTACTTGTAAAGAGAGATAGACAATTGCCTAAAAGTATATATATATGTAATTGGTATTTTAAAGATGTGTTTTCTGGGCCCCATTTTATTTTGATGTTAGAAGTATATATGGAAAACTCTGAAATGTTCACGATTATTTGTACTGAGCAATTTTAACTTGCTACAAAGCACCAAGT
Source organism: Anser cygnoides (assembly GCF_040182565.1). NCBI lineage: Eukaryota > Metazoa > Chordata > Aves > Anseriformes > Anatidae > Anser > Anser cygnoides. The sequence continues at coordinate 177,444,243 of NC_089873.1, forward strand.
ATCAATACAGATTTTCTCCTTTTTTTTTTTCTATTTTCCTGCTCATTCTATACACTTTGTAAGATCCCTTTGCTATTTCCTTCATTAGTTACTGCCATCTTCTGTTATTAGTCTTCCATCATTAGTTACTGCAGAAACATTTGTGTTTTAAGCCAACTTTTAGTTATGTAAATGCAAAAATGTGTCCACTGACCATTTTTTCCATATCTCCTGCCTCCTGAATAGATGAATGAATATCAGTGAGAAGTTGTGATGTATTCTGGCAACCATGTCAGTTTCTGCATGTTATTTTAAAACTTGTCCTGTCCTGGAGAATTATTAATTTTGTTATGGAGAATTATTGCCATTGTCAGTACAGTCACCAAGTGCCCCTTAGACAATAATGCATGTATTTTCACAGTATTCTTGTAAAATATTTGGCTGTTTTATCACCATTTCACAAATAGGAAGTTGAAGTGGAAAAAGGACAAAAGTTTCTAATTTTGATGCCTTATTTGGTATATTGACAAACCCTTTTTCAGAATCTTTGCTACAGCAGAACTTATGATGTGTTCAAGGTACAGCAGTTGTGGACTTTGCTTGTTGTTACATGAGCTCAGCACTTTTGCAAATCATATCCTGCCAGTTCCCCTGGTAATATGTGAACTGTGAGGCAGTGTATTATTTTTTGCAATGTAATTGCTAGATTTGGTCCTCCTGGAAGAAGGGTAGACACAGTGACAGGAAAAAAAACAAAAATAAAAAAGCTAACATGAACATGAACACAAAACACAATTTAAAAGCTTTCTGAACAAGTGACAACTTTTTTCTCTCATTTTCATTCTCACTGCTGCATTGATTTTTTTTTTTAATCAAAAAGCAAAATATTCCATGATGAGCCATTAGAAATATTTTATAAATACACTCTGAAAACAGTTGATATACTACATGAATCAGTCATGAATTTGTACCCAACTAGCCAGAAATATGAGAACACTAAATAAGAAAGATGATAAATATCTGAGAATTTCTTGTCATAACTTTACTGCAACTCCCCTTTAAGTCTCAGTTCCATACCGATGTTCAGGTACTAGAGCTTCAGTTGTTAAACCGGGCATGTTATTATTTTTCTCTCAATTTATTTATTTATTATTTTATAATTCTTCATTTCAACAATAACTGTTAGCTCAGTTATGTCCAACAAGATAGAACTGTCCTATATAAAAAGCTTATTAATTATGCAGCCAAGCTTTCATTTCACACTTTGGCCTTTCAGCTCACAATTCTTACAACAACTGCTATGCAGTTCTCTCTGCTGCTGAATGGACACATGATGTCCAAGCAATGGAGCATGCAAAGGGAGAAGGAGGGTGCAGAGGAGGAGGAGAAACTGAGGTTCCTGAATTTAGATAGTGGACAGTTCCAGTAAGAATATTTCCTTGTTTATCTTTTTCTCCCTGTTCAGTCTTCTTGAAGCTGTGACTCATGACTGTAAATGTTATTTGCTGTTTCGTGAGAAAAGTGGCATTAACATTTTATTCTTCTCATGCTCAAAACTGCAAAAGCAATTGTGCATAAATCCTAGGTAAGAGGATCACTGCTTTGCAGAGGATAGGCATGACAGCTTGCAACTTTAAACAAGTATTTGAGAAGGTGACATGGAAGATACACAAGAAACATAGCAACTTCCTTTTCAAGGCAGAGATGGAAGTTCTCTGTCAAACAGTCATGTTTTTAATAAAGTTATGAAAACTTTAATTATGAAAACTTAGAATTCAAGGGAATTGTTATTCTGTTCTCATATGCTAGCGGTCTCCTAGTTTGTTCAAGGAGTTTCAATTCAGTATGAGAAAGTTGAAAAATAGTAGAAGGACTGGAAGGCATGTCCTATAAGGAGAGGATGAGGACACTTGGGCTGTCTAGTCTGGAAAAAAAGAAGGCTAAGAAGTAATCTCATTGCTCTTTACAACTTCCTGAGGAAAGGAACTGGAGAGGAAGGTGCCCATCTCTTCTCCCTGGTAACCAATGACAGTATACATGGGAAATGCATAAAGCTGCACCAGGGGAGGTTCAGACTGGGGTTTAGGAAAAATTTCTTTACTGTGAGGCTGGTCAAACACTGAAACAGGCTTCCTAGTGAGGTGGTTGGTGCCCCATGCCTGTCAGTGTTCAAGAGCCATTTTTACTATGCCCTCATTAATATGCTTTAACTTTTGGTTAGGCCTGAAGAGCTCAGACAGTTGGACACAATGATCTTTGAAGGTCCCTTCAAATTGATCTATTCTATTCTATTCTATTCTATTCTATTCTATTCTATTCTATTCTATTCTATTCTATTCTATTCTATTCTATTCTATTCTATTCTATTCTATTCTATTCTATTTTACTCTACTCTACTCTACTCTAGGATCAGAGTAAAAGCAGTAGAAATATTTAGTCACTGCCTTCTTAATATACAGTCAGTATAAGTGTGACTGTCCAGATGCAACCATATAGCTTCTGGGATAACCACTTGGCACAGTCTTTTCTTTGGAGCATCAGGTTTCTCAGTATGGTCATCTGTGTTATCGATTGGTGCAAGGTCTAAGTCAACAGACACCATAAGGTGCAGTATCATAGGTTTCAGGCTCCCAGCAAAATGTTTAATAGGATGAGGCAGAGAGGAGACCCTATTTCCTTGCAATCAATAATTATTACACCAACTGCTGCTCTTTAAAGACCCCCTAAATGCTGAACACCCAACTACTTTACCTTGTGGAAGTCTTATAACAAGATACAGTAGAACCATTTTCTGCCTCATCATTGCAGGATAAGAAATGTAAGGACAGAACAACCTAGGACAGTGTTGCCCAGTTACAGTTTAAGCATCTGGTACTGCAACTGATGTGAAAGGATCACTTACTAGGAGTGTATGCCACTGAATATCATATGGTATTTTTCACATGTTCATTTTACAGTTTCATTGCAGTAATTTAGATAGATAGAAGGTCACTTTAAACTTTTCCTTTCTGTAGCCCTTCATCAACGATACATGAATGAGTCTTATGAATCTTGCCTAAGCCTTGTATGATAGAGGAGTACTTCAAGCATTTGTAAAAAGATTTGTTTTAGTATTGCCAGTCAGTAATATGCAAAGATACTGTAAAATATGATTTAAGTTTTTTTCCATCATTTCTAAAAAAAAACATATGTCAAAAGTTCAATACATTTAAATAAAGTATTCTGCACATGCTGCCTCTTCTTGTTACAGTGAGCAACACATTAAGGTTACTACTAGTTGCTTATCCACCGAGTAGGAGAGCACATAATTCTTTAAGCAATATTTTTTTTTCTTTATTATTATTTATGACTCTAGCAAATTAGTTGATTTGGAAACTATGGACCTAAGTCAGCAATACATTTATTTAAATATATGCTTACTTCTACAGTTTTTCATCAAGGCAATAATGCTTTTTAAAACCTTAAAGCTATTTTGCTGTTAGTGTAAGGCCCACTGATTTTACTGAAAGAGTAATAAAATTAAGTTTTCTAGATCAGTTCTTAAATATCCAGGAGGGTAAGGAAATAAGGAAACAATTGCAATGAATGAAAAAAAAAAAAAAAAAAAAAACAATTTTGCAAGGTGGCAAAGCAGAGATTAGCTCTTCATTATTTTTGGTAAGATTTTTCAATATAAATTCTAAAATTATTAGAGCGAGAAAACAATAGTACAGATAGAGTGGGACAAAAATATAACATTACCTATAAAAGTGAATAAAATAAAATGTGACATAAGAAGTGAATGCATAGAGGGGCACATGGAGGACAAGAACACAGCAGTTCTGGGGAAAGGGAATACGCTTGATGACTGAGAACAGTAAACTCTAATATGGGAATTCTGTATGGATAACTTTAATTTCATTCAAATAAATTTCTTTCCATTTAGTACAATTTTATTTACATGAAGGTAATACTGACATCTGGACTGCCATCATTTAAGATGTTCATTTATTCCTTTGAATCTGTATTCATCTGAAGATTCTTCTTTGTGTAATCAGGATGTTCTAAGCAAGGGACAAACTATAAACCCCGCATATCAACACTTCTTATTAGCAGCTCAAGGTACAAAAGAAACTTCTACAGAACAGTTGCAGTGATCAAACTTGACACATTTGTTTGCTGAGAAACTGAGAGAATGTTAACAAGTGTGAGTGAGAGGTTAGAAGGCACGAGATTAAATGTTAACTTTTTGTTGATAAGACATTTTAAAACACATATGTGAAAATTATTCCAGAACTAAATATAAACAAATATATAAAGGAAAATATCTTGTGGATACCATAAGGCTGTTTTTTTTTTTTTCTTTCTTCTTCTTTTTCCTCTTCTTCTTCTTCTTCTTCGTCTTCTTCTTCGTCTTCTATTTTTCTTGATATAGAAACAAACAAACAAACAAACAAAAAATAAATAGTAATTTGTCCAGAAATAGGAATGCTAGTCATGGCATAAAAAGGAAGAGTATTCATGACATATTTGCTAAGGTTATTTTTATAACTGGTTTAGGACCCCTAAGCTTTCATGGGATTCTGACTCTGTGTGCTTATTGGTGGGGTGCACTGGGCACGAACCTACAGATAAGAGGAGGACCTGGGAAACTATAGACTGGTGAGGCTCACCGCTGTGCCAGGGAAGATCATGGAAAAGATACTCCTGGAAGCAATGTCAAGGCACATGCAAGACAAAGAGCTGATCTAAGACAGCCAGCACAGCTTCACCAAGGGCAAATCATGCCTGACCAATCCAGTGGCTTTCTATGATGGAGTGGCTGCATCAGTTGACAAAGGAAGACTGACCAATGTTGTCATCCACCTGGACTTCTGTAAGGACTTTGACACAGTCCCACGTGACATCCTGATCTCCAGATTGGAGAGATATGGATTTGATGGGTGTGCCATTCAGTGGATAAGGAATTGGCTTGAAGGCTACACCCAGAGAGTGGTGATCAATGGCTCCATGTCCAGGTTGAGGTCTGTGATGTGCGGTGTACTGCTGGGGTCTGTCCTGAGACTGCTACTATTTAATATCTTTATCAGTGACATAAACGGTGGGATCAAGTGCACCCTCAGCAAGTTTGCAGACGACACCTAGCTGAGCGGTGCACTTGATACACCAGAAGGAAGGGATGCCATCCAAAGGGACACGGACATGCTTGAGAATTGGGCCCATGTGAACCAGGTTCGACAAGTCAAAGTGCAAGGTGCTGCACCTGGGCCAGAACAATCCTGGACATGAGTACAGACTGGGAGAAGAACTCATTGAGAGCAGCCCTGCAGAGAAGGACTTGGGAGTTCTCGTAGATGAAAAGCTCAACATGCACCAGCAGTGCACACATGCAGCACAGAAGGCCAACTTCATCCCGGGCTGCATCAGCAGAGGAGTGACCAGCAGGTCAAGCGAGGGGATTGTCCCCCTCTGCTCTGCTCTTGTGAGGCTCCACTTGGAGTACTGGGTCCAGGTCAGGGGCAATCAGCACAAGAAGGGTGTTGATCTGTTAGAACGGGTCCAGAGGAGGGCCACCAAGATGAACAGGGGGCTGGAGCACCTCTGCTATGAAGAAAAGCTGAGAGAGCCAGGGCTGTTCAGCCTGAAGAAGAGAAAGCTCTGGGGGGACCACATTGCAGCCTTTCAGTACTTAAAATGGTCTTTTAAAAACGATGTAGAGCAACTTTTTGCTCACTCAGATAATGACATGGAATGCTTTTAAACTAAAAGAGGGGCGATTTAGATTAGGAGGAAATTCTTCACTCAGAGAGGATGGTGAGGCACTGGAACAGGTTGCCCAGAGAAGTTGTGGATGTCCCATCCCTGGAAGTGTTCCAGACCAGGTTAGATGAGGCCCTGGGCAACCTGATCTAGTGGATGGCATCCCTGCCCATGGCAGGAATATTGGAACTAGATGATCTCTAAGGTCCCTTCCAACCAAAGCCATTGTATGATTCTATGTCTTGCACTCAAGCAGAAAAGCAGAGTTTCTTGGGTATGTTTCACAGAATCATAGAATCACAGAATCGTCTAGGTTGGAAGGGACCTCCAAGATCATCTAGTCCAACCTCTGTCCTAACACTAACAAGACCTCCACTAAACCATATCACTAAGGGCTACATCTAAACGTCTTTTAAAGACCTCCAGGGATGGCGACTCAACCACCTCCCTGGGCAGTCCATTCCAATGCCTAACAACCCTTTCAGTAAAGAAGTTTCCTGTCAGGGTGACCTATTACACTTATTTATGACATTGACTGTCTGAAAACATGGATTGTTTTCTGTGTAAGAGATATTTATATAACTGAAAATGGTATTTGGAGACTTAGAATATTTGCCTGAGGGTAGATCTCATATTAAGATAAACATACCAATAGAGCAAGCTACATGTTTTTATCCCTTCAGTCAATAAATGCGTATTCCCATAAAGTTAAGGGCATAGGGACATTGAGCCTTTGTTTGACAGGTCATGGGCAGTTTGGAGCTTTGAGACTATAGGATGGGTGCTGATACCAAAAAATTACAGAGGAAGGTGGTACCTTAACTATGTCTGTGAAAAACACTATGGAAAAGTGCAGCAGACAATCTAGTGGAAAATAGTTACTCCACTTTAACATTATTTCTAATGACTACAGTAGTTAAGTTTAGCTTATGTCCCTAAGCATGAGGACATTCCATCTCTTTTTTCTCCATCTTCCAAATGCAGTTCATATTTGTGCATTTAACACTAGGAGGGACTATTTAGATCATCTATTCTGTATTTTTTTGTAAGACAAAACAAGCTATCAAGTCATCGTTATTTGAGTCATAACAAAATATTTAGAAACATCCAATTTTGATATAAGTTGGATGAAATTTTAGCTTTTTACTACATTATAGTTCTCAGGTTTCTAATGTCAATGTCCAGTCATTGGCTGGTGATGTTTCTTATGTGGTAAAGGAAATAACATTTTTCTTTCAGGACTATCTTGCTTGTACGGCATTTTTATAGACAGTGAATGAGTTATCTCTTAATATCCTGTTAAGAAACTGAGAAGACCAAACTTCTATATTTCTTTACTCTGATGCAGACCTTCTGTAACTATCACTACACTGACTAATCAACTTTTAGAACAGATGAACTGTTTGTATATATTTTAAAAAAAAGTTTACATATCTGTAAACTGTAGTTAATATGATGTAATCATCTACTTTGTATATATATCTTGCATGCATACTGCATGCTGAGCAACATCGCAAGGGAAAGTGTATATGACTGATCTGTCAACAATTAAACTTTTTTAAACACTGGATTCATTTTAAACAGTAATCTGTTCTTTACCATGTATAAGTGGAAAAAATATTCACCAGACAAATCATTTGGCGGTAGAAGCTGGTATGTTTTTCTTTACTTCCCTGGAACTACACATTGATTTAGACCACCCAAGGATTTTGCCTGTCTCATTTCCATGTTTGTGCAGAATTCCTGAAACCTTAAGACTACATGAGGTTTAATGATTAACCAAATCAGACACTTACAAATCACATTCATGTCACTGAATCACTAGACTTTGTCCTCACACAACATAAACTGTGTAAACTTCATTTATCATGCAGTGAAAGTACAAATCTTTGAGTACTGCTGACAGAATGGTAGTATGTTTGAATGCAGTCATTCTCTAACCAAACAGCTGAGAAACGCCAGGGGAGAAAAAAAATAGATTGAACATTTTCCATTTCAAACTATTTTTGTACAGTTGTCTCAGAGAATACTAAGAATGGGAGATCTTGGAAGTTTTGCTTATTATGGACAGTATTACAGATTTAAAAAACAAAACAACCAACCAAACAAAAAAAAAAACACAAATGTGGTGGCTGTACATAAAATGAAACATATGAAAATGGCCCTTTCCTCTTTTTATGCCTACATTTCTTATTGACACACTTCAGTCACAACAAATTAAGACTGCTGAATCCATTCCTGATTCATAGACCTTATGGGAGAATGTCTTTTTTTTTTTTTTTTTCTTTTCCCCCCCTGGAAGTGATAACCTAATTTAACCAACCAGTAAGAAATTAATTTGATATGGTCATAAAACCTCGACAATGAACAAAGTATAGAATATAGTCATATTACTTTTTTTTTAATAGCATAGTCGTGTAACTTTTGGTACTGTTAAAATACTGTTTGAGAAAATTTAAACCATAATAAATGCATTACATACCTTTTGAACAGCTAATTCTTTCAGGATGAATGCTAGAGTCCATTCATATTGTGCATTCTGGCATTACAATTTTTCATGTAATCATTTTCTTGGGAAGGTACTTAGCTGGTTTTAATGTTTCTGTAGTTGATTACCTCCCAGCAACTTCTGATGGAAATTTCCTTGAGACAGTTGCCTTGGCACAGTGATAACAAAGGCAGGGTTTCTGTAACACTTTCTGCCAGAACTGCTAACATGCAGAGTTAAAAAATGCACCATTCAGTGTTGGTGTACTTTTCCTTAGTAAAAGAAGTCCTTCCAAAAGCATGTCATTAAGCACAGTTTGTTGTTGTTAATTGTTACTGTTCTCTCTCTTTCTTGCACATTTGTACACATAATCAGCTTTTGCATAGCTACACTTAAATACTTAAATATGTCCTTAACCTTTTTAATTATTTAACTTACATCAAAAAGAAATCTTCTAGACTTTTTTTTTTTTTTTTTTTTTTTTTTGAGGGAAGGGTAGTATTGTGCAGAAAATGGAAGCCTAATCCTAATCCAGGCCTAAAAGAATTTTAAAAACTTTTTTAAAATGAAGAACTGGTTACCCAGCATATGGGGACAGCAGAGGTACTCAGTGAATTTTTTGCCTCAGTCTTCACTGGCAAGAGCTCTAGCCACATGGATCAAGTCCCAGAAGGCAAAGGCAGGGACTGGGAGAATCATGACATGCCCACTGTAAGAGAAAATCAGATTCTGAACCAGCTAAGGAACCTAAAGGTTCACAAGCCCATTGGACCTGATGAGATACATCTGTGGATCCTGAGGGAACAGGTGGATGTAGTTGCTAAGACACTATCAATCATATTTGAGAAGTCATGGCAGTCCACTGACTGGAAGAGGGGAAACATAACCCCCATTTTTAAAAAGGGAAGAAAGGAAAACCTGGGGAACTGCAGGCCAGTCAGTTTCACCTCTGTGCATGGAAAGATCATGGAGCAGATCTTCCTGGAAACTATGCTAAGGAGCATGGAAAATAAGGAGGTGATTGGTGACAGCTAACATGGCTTAAATTAGGGCAGTTCATGCCTGACAAATCTGGTGGACTTCTGGTGGATAGGGGAAGAGCAACTGGCATCATCTAGCTGAACTTGTACAAAGCATTTGAAATTGTCCCCCATGATATCCTTGCCTCTAAAATGGAGAGACATGGATTTGACAGACAGACCACTCGGTGTGTAAGGAATTGGCTGGATGGTTGCACTTAAAAAGTTGGCGTCAATATTTCAATGTCCAAGTGGAGACCAGTGATGAGTGGTGGTCCTCAGGAGTCAGTACTGGGACCAGAGGTGTTTAACATCTTTGTCGGTGACATGAGCAGTGGGATCAAGAGAACTCTCAGCAAGGTTGCCAATGGCACCAAGCTGTGTGGTGTGGTTAACACATTGGAGGGAAGGAATATCTAGAAGTCCCTATCTAGAGTTCCCTATCTAGAGTGACCTTGACAGGCTCAAGAGGTGGGCCTGTACAAATCTCATGAAGTTTAGAGACATTGGGTGATTTTTAGGGTCTCTTCCAACCCAAAACATTCTGTGTTTCTATGATACGAACTAATAGCAAACTGAAAGAAACATCAGTTTTTGTCTGAATATAGACAGAAGTGGCTTGGGGAGGGAGAACTGATTGTCATACCTTCTCTTTGGGAAAGTTTGAAACAAAGAGTACGTTTAATTTTCATATTTGATAAGGGAGAAATCATGCTTCAATTGTCAAGTGTACAGAAGAGTTGAAATTAAAATAAATAAAAATATACAGCTTTGCTCTCAAAAACCACCATTCTTTGATTTGCCTTGCTTAATGCCAAGTTATATTCAAGCTTCAGACAGTCTCATTTTCAGCAGAGGAGCAGTGAATTAATTTTGGAAAATCCTAGTTTCTTTCTGTTGTTAGTCTATCAAACATAATAGAAAAAGAAATTTTGCAGTGGAATACTCAGTGAAGCTCAGTTGTCTTTGAAGCTGTCATATAGAGAAGAGGAAACACTGATGGGACAGCAGGAGCATGTTGGAGTTTACAGTTTTACGACAGTGTGCACTGAAAAGTAAAGGGGCTAAGAAACAATAGTGCTGTGATGCAGCAGGAATCCTGAGAGGTGTCTTCTGCTTTTATATTAGCATGCTATTATCTCACTTCTTGAGCTTCATTTTGTCTATAAAGCATATGTTTGCCAGTGACAATGCAGCTTAATCTTTAATGTGTTGTTAAACTAAAAATGTCCCATCAAAAATAAAATCAGAAGAGCATGTAATTTTCTTTAAAACTGTGACACTGTTTGTCCTCACCTTTTATACTGTTTAGGAATTAAAAATATAGGACTCATTTAAAATGTAATGTATATTCAGTTAAGAGCTGCAATTGATATTTAGAATTATTTCTAATTCATTCCTGTATAGTTAAGAATAATACTTGCTTCTGTCTTTTTTTACCTATGTCAAGTTCTTTTATCCTAGCCTAGAGGCTTCTCAGAATGATTCATATAATGCTGATGGCTGAAGATTTTTGTTTGTTTTGTTTTGGCTTTTAGATGATTTAACTAATTGTAAGAACCCTCTGTAAGCTGTTAAAAAGTAGATTACTATAAGCACATTTTAATTCATACCACAGCCTTGTGGACTGGTGTCACTGTCTATAGTTGGTAATATTTCATGATAGACTTGGGTTCAGCTAGAACTGCTAAAAACAAGGTGTTGTTGCAATATGAAAGTTTTTTTTATTATTTTTTTTATTAGAAGTATTCTGAAGACTTAGAACACAGAATTATTTAAGTCTACTCCTTCCTTATTTTTTCAATAAGATTCAAAAGCAAATGCAAAGAAAGAAAGGAGGATCTTGTCTTCTATTGCTCAGTTGTTCAAGTGTCTGTAAAATTTCCTTAGCAAGTACAACTGGATGTTATCTCAGATATCTTTAAAATAGTGTCTGTTCAACTTTTACATACAATAAACTCCAAGAGATTATTTGAAAAAGTAATGAAAGATATACAGAAATTCTGATATTAAGAGGGACAGGAAAAAACACACACACACACAAAAAACCCAAAACAAACAAAAAAAACAACAGGGGTGATCCAAAAGTTCTGGGACACAAAGATTAAATCATGTATTTATAGGTTTTCTTTAAGTTTCTGTGTCAGGACTAAATCTAGATTCAAATATTTATTGGAAAGCTTTTAATAGAAGTAAAAATCTTCATACAAAAATGTCCTTTTTCTTTTCAAAAATGTTACTCACCTGTTCAAGCAAAAGCTTTGTGTTAGATCTGGTTTCCTTTAAAGAACAAATAAATAAATAAATAAATATATTAGTAGAGGAACCATTCAGGTTTCTTTCCTTTCAATTGCTTTTTGTTATGAATGTATTTCATTATAATATCTGAAAAAATATATATATATAATATATATTAAAAAAAAAAAAAAAGGAAACTGTGTTATCTAACTCTCTCATTCAACTCAATGAAACAAAATAAATGAAGTCACCAGTCTAGGTTTCAGTAAGGTTGAATCTTTACTCCAGATTCTGACTTTTTTTAATTAATACATATAAAATCATTGTATTCCCAATATCTTTTATAATTGTTTACAGAGCACTTTAAGTACGTTTAAGATGTCTTTAAAAAGAGTGCAAAGTGTTATTCTGCTCAGAGGAATCTGCAAAAGGATTTGACAGACTGAGGATTTGTGACTGAATGAGGAAAGTGTGGATGGAATGGAATTCAAGACAGCAACAGACGTGATGTTTTGTTAGGCATTTTAACCTTGCTTAACCCAAGGGATTTTTGTTAGGCATTTGAACCCAAGCACCATTTTTCTTGCTATTTTTACCATTACAAAATTCAACAGAAAGAAAGAGTCAACAGAGTTTAGTGGGTTTTGTAGAAGGAAACATGGAAAGAGATAGCAAAGAGGGAAGAGTTATAAATGTGTATTTCTTACACAAGAGTATATAAAGAAAAATGCCATTGGAGAGAATAAAAATGGAATTAACTGACATAATTACCTGCAAATAAATATAGGGAAAAATATATGAGAGCTTATATGAGGCAGGAAAAAGAGAAACCATGGAAAACACAAAGTGCAAAAACCATACAGAACCTCACATATCTTACAAAGCTTAAGCCAAAGCAAGTAAAATGCTTAACCAGCATACATGATGAATTTCAAGAGAGCAGAAAGAAAGAGGGAGACTACTAAACCACATTTCAGATAACTAACCAACTAACAATTTTTTGCCATTTGACATTTTGCTATATGTATAAACTTCTATTAATTAAAGAAGAGGAGAAAGTCATCTTCATGAATAAAACTACTTCAGAATTGGATCTCTTCAAAATATGCAGGACTGATATACTTCAATCTCAGACATATATTATGTGTGAGTATATATAATATATAGCACATAATGATATATATTTTATAATACATACAATCATACATAATGTGACTTTGCAGCAGTATTTTCTTTGAACATTCTGTCCCCGACACTCTTGATCACTGCATTTATATTCTGCATAAATCTGTCCACTATTTTTAGCTATGATAAGCTTATTTATGTTATTATGCTGGCATCAAAAACAACTAATGAATGACAGTGCCAGACTGTGAAAAAACAAGCTACCTGAAGGAAAGGCTTGTGCTACCAGGTTTTGATATCTTGAAATCTGTCTTAGATCGCAGTAACTTACCTGACATTTTTATGTATATTTCTAGCTCATTGTGTTCTTAAGTGCCTTCATAAATGAACATCTACAAATATATACATAACCCAATACCCCTGAATACACAAAAGCTGCTTTTTGTTGTTGTTGTTGTTTGTTTGTTTTATTTTTCTCTGCTTCTCAAATATAATCTCTTCATTAAGGTTTGTCATTGCAACTCCCTTGGTTACAGCCACACTTCCTGCTTTTCACAAGAGAAATCAGAAAGCTACTAGTCCCTTATAATGGCCATTATACCATCCCATTGTGCTTATAATTAATATAATTTAAATTTAACATCACATCCATATTCCCTGGCCTAACAGGTGGTCCCCAAAGCTAACAGATGTCATTTTATTTATTCACTACTGGATATAATATTTTGACATAACTATTAGCTTCCGTAGAAATAATTTTGATGTCAAAAACAGAGAATAAAGGTTTAACAATATGAAGTAAAAAAATACATTAAATCATCATGTAAAAGCAAGGCCTATGTTCTCTTACATTTAGACTAAAGGCTAAGAACTGATTTAAGAACTCATTCTAGTTTAGACAATTCCTAGAATCATAGAAACACAGAATGTTTTGTGTTGGAAGGGACCATAAAGATCACCCAATGTACCCCTGACATGGGCAAAGACACCTTCCACTAGACCAAGTTGCTCAAAGCCCCATCCAACCTGGTCTTCAACACCTCCAGGAATGGGGCAACCACAACTTCTCTGGGCTACGTGTTACAGTGCCTCACCACCCTCACAGTAAAGATTTTTTTTTTCTAAATATATGTAATCTAAATCTACCCTTTATGAGTTTAAAACCATTACTCTATGTCCTATCACCAGAATTTGCAATAAAGGGTCCCTCCACCAGCTTTCTTGTAGGCCCCCTTCAGGTACTGGAAGGCTGCTATAAGGTCTCCCCAAAGCCTTGTCTTCTAAAGGATGAATACCCCCAACTCCCTTAGCCTGTCTTCACAGGAGAGGTGCTGCAGCCCTTTGATCATCTTCACGGCCCTCCTCTGGACTCATTCTAATAGGTCCATGTCCTTCTCATGTTGGGGTCCCCAGAGCTGAATGCAGTACTCCAGGTGGGGTCTCCCCAGAGCAGAGTAGAAGGGGACAATCACCTCCCTCGCCCTACTGGCCACGCTGCTTTTGATGCAGCCCAGGATATGGTTGGCTTTCTGTACTGCACACGCACATTGCGAGCTCATGCTGAGATTTTCATCCACCAGCACCCACAAGTCTTCACCTAAGGCCTGTTCTCAATCTATTCTCTGCCCAGCCTGAATTTGTGCTTGGGATTGCCCCAGCCCAGGTGCAGGACTTTACACTTGGCCTTGTTAAACTTCATGAGATTTGTGCAGTCCCACCTCTCGAGCCTGTCAAGGTCCCTCCAGATGGCATCCCTTCCCTCCAACGTGTTAACCACACCACACAGTTTGGTGTCATTGGCAACCTTGCTGAGGGTGCTTTTGATCCCACTGTTCATGTCACCGACAAAGATGTTAAACACCTCTGGTCCCAGTACTGACTCCTGAGGACCACCACTCGTCACTGGTCTCCACTTGGACATTGAGTCATTGACGCCAACTTTTTAAGTGCAACCATCCAGCCAATTTCACATAAAGACATCAAAAAATTTAACGCCTATTGAATTCAGAGTTTCAGCTTTACTGAAAGAAGGGCTAAAAATGAAGGAAAGAAAAAAAGAGTAAGACATAAATGAGAAATCGGTTTTGAAGGTCATCTTTATGATGTTCAATTGTGTGCTCCATTTCTCCTTGGGATCCTTTTCCAGGACTAATTTTAGCATGTCAGTTTAAGTTAAAGTAATTCAAAATGCTCCCTATTTATATTCTTCTTTTAAATTATAATTATTTAAAAGTGATTTTCTTGGATGTTTTGGATAGAAATCAAAATAATATGTGTGTGTGTGTGTGTAGTTGGTTGGTTGGTTGGTTGGCTGGTTGGTTTGTTAGCTTGGTTGGTTATTTTGTGTTGTTTTTTTTTGAGGAGAAAAATGTGTATGTTTAATATTCAAATTTGCATCTTTCCTGATGTAATAGACTTCTGTCCTTGTCTAAGCTTTCCTGGGTACTTTTGGGATTGAATAGGGAATTTCCAAATGCTTCCACAATAAGATAGCAGTACCATTTTTATTTTTATCAGTGGAAGAGTATATTACTCAGGAAAACTCACTTAGAAAAGTTATGTAGTTGTTATTTTGGATGAATTAATTTTCTGAAGAAAGGTGTCATACTATCTTATTTTCTTACTTTTTAAATTTATTTATGTTTGCTTTTACCCAAAGAATATTTATTCTAAGATACGATCTGAAGAATGTAGCTCTTAAGTAGACATTTATGCTTACACATACTGGGATATAATATGATTAATGAAAGAGTTGGATGGGGTTTTAGTCCCTTTTTCTGAAGATTCTTTTGTGCATGCTGTTTGCCTGTTGCATGTTGTCTGCTCTAGGGCTGGAGTTTGTAATGGTCTACCATGAAAGCAACTTGTGATTTTGGAGAAAAACTGGATTATCCTACATGATGTGCTGAGAGATCAGCTACTCATTCTGAATGGGAGATTTAGTAATAAATTGCTGAGGTAAACCACCTTTAAGCAAGAATTTGTGTTTAGAGATTGCAGACAACACTATAGGTACTGATATAACGTAATGGAAGAACATAAAGATCAAACTAATCTAACACAATTTAATAAAAATGACACTCTTACTTGGAAAGATTCAGATTGCCTAATGGGTTAAATAATACCTCCTTAGATATTTCCTTCCTCCTACAGCATTCATTCATCTAATAATTTTTAGTATTCTCCTTTCTTTGTCCTTTATGTGTTTCATATATTGCATTCATCTTTTATACACTAAGTTAATACTGTCCTTCACCAGACTCTGCTTTAAACTCCACCCTTGCTAATATAGGGGCAATTCTTTTGATTCAGACAACCTTCTTCATGTACCAACTCCATTCAGTCTTTCACCAAAGAATGACAATATTAGTAATAATAACAATAACAGCAACAACAACTACACTTTATATTGTAACCCCTTTATCAGATAAGCTTTATTGCTTAGTGTTGTTTGCTGAGTGCTGACAGACAACATGCACTGGGCTAACAAAAAGTGGGAAATCACTTTATTACATATCTGGACAGCCACTTACATGTTGTGATTTCTTTGCTGTAAAACACTCTTTTTATGCAACATCGACTGTTTGAATATTTTTCTACTACACCACTCAGTTTCCTGGTATAGTATGATGTGATCTATGTACTTATTTTCTCCCAGAAACGAGTGAATGCACGGAGCAGTAATCTGTTGATGTAGTAAAGATATGTGATAGCTCAGTAAATATTACAGAGCTAAGGTACAGAAACAACACAAGAGTGAGGAACATAGCAGAAGAATCTGGTGGTTCTGCAGAAAGGTGACACATCAGCTTTAAATACCTAAATCACTAGCACTTTTCACTGTATTGCCACCAGCTTCAGTAACAACTGGACCGGAGCTAGTGCCTAGATCTAGTCACTCCTAGTGGTATGGGTACATTTTCTAATATCCCTTTAGAAAGTTCATCAGTAGCTGTACAGATAGACCTACTGATACTGGCAATCTTTTTTTTTTTTTTTTTTTTTTGCTTTTAATTAAGTGTTAGTGAAAGATTTTAGAAATATATAGCAACTAGGTTCTTTTTCATTATCCATTAATTTCATTTACTCACTAATAAAACTGTTATTGTTATCAATTAATTAATTATAACAAAGAAGGCTTTCTTCTGATGTAAAACAAAATACCTTTCTGTTTCTCTTAATCTGCAAATCTTCAAATCAAGACTGAAGGGTAGATTCTTTTCTCTCTCCTCCCCAAATATTAAAGTTGTTGCAGTGCCTCAGCTTTATATGCCTTACTTCCTAGTGAATTAAAGCTTTCATTTTTCTTAATTTTACATGTCTGTAAAGAACTAGGTGGCTCACAAATTCTATCCAAAAATACTGAATATTTCTTACAAACTAGGCAATTTCTTTCAAGATAGGAAATTTTGAATACAAGGTTATAACTGAAGTCCTCAGTTCAGAATTCTTAGCCTACACCTGTATCACAAAATCACAGAGCAGCTTGGATTGGAAGGGACTTTAAAGATCATTTAGTTCAACCCCCCCGCCTTAGGAAGGGATGTCATCCACCAGGTCAGGTTGCCCAGAGCCTTGTATAACCCAGTCTTGAACAACTCCAGGGATGGGGCATCCACAATTTCTCTGGCCAACCAGTTTCAGTGCCTCACCACCCTCTGAGTGAAGAACTTCCTCCTAAATGTAAGTACACTGCCCTCTTCTCATTAAATAAAAGTTGGCACGGGAGGTCACAGTTGTCCTAACACTGTCAAGGTCAGTATCTTCTGATAATGGGAAAATCCTTTGTGGTAGAAAATCTTATTGTATGAATAATGCCTTCTACATCTTTTTGCTCATCCTACTTTGCACATAGAGACTGCTCTCAATCTAAAAAAGACATCTTGGAACAACCACTCAAATATTCCTATTTAAGTGGTTGTATTTTTCATAAAGTAATTAGTTATTGGGCTTCTGGCATACTTGTAGTCCTTTATCAAGTAGACAGGAACATCCAATGCATGTATGCTGCTGTCTCAGCTATGCCTAGACTCAGGCAGTTTTGGTCATGCCTGCAGATAAATATTTGGGGCACCTTAGGAACTTTATTAACAAAATAATACACAACGTGAGCTTTGAAGATTTCATTTTGAATCTGATACAGTCGTGTCTTTGGAATTTTGATACCCTTTTGATATTTAAGTGGTCATCATGAAAGAGTTTTTTTTTTTTTTTTTTTTTCCTTTTTGAAAGCATCATATTATTTCCAGTTTCCAAACACATTATTTAGTCCATATTGCAGCAAAATGGCATGGCATTAAGATATATGTATATCACAGAATATAACATCTCTCTTTTTTTTTTTTTTTTTCTGGCTAGAATTACACCCATGAATCCATGATAGTTTGGGATAGAAATGGAGTGGCTGAGTAAGCGTTTTGAAAGAATAGTGAATCAAATGGGAAGACAACTGAAATAGTAATTAATATCGAAGACTCCTAAGGATGAAGAATGAAAGCAAAAGACAACTGGAAAAAAAAAAAAACCAAAAAACACATATATATATATATATATATATATCCAGGAGTTAATAGAAAGAGGACTGTCATGAATTTATGAATTAGTAGAAAAAGGCAAAACTTAAGAGTGGGAACACAGAAGAGGTGATATGAGACATATATGTTATAATACCAGTATGATGATGACAAGGTGGGAAGAATGTTGTAATGGAAAAATAGGTAAGTGGAGATGCATAATAAATGAGATACAGAAAGAATTTGAATAGTAATGGGCTGCATATGTTAAAGAAACATTCTAGTTGGATAGCTAAGAAAGTCTGGTGGTGTGTATGGAGGCTGTGACCACTAGGAAGTGCTGTCATGCCAGTCAAGACAGGAAAAGAATAGATGCTGGTGAAACAGAACTTATTCTTGATTTAAACAGGCAATGTACTAGATTTTTTTTTTTTTTTAGGAACTCTATTGTCCTTAAACATCAACCATAAAACATAAAAAATACAAAATGTTAATAGTTAATGACTTTTCCAGTATGAAAAATTTAGAAATGAGAAATTACTCCAGTGTGAGTATTTAGTCTTGTGTTTACAAGACTAAAACATGCTCTAATAACTGACATGGTTTCCAGCTAGATCCGAACACTTACAAAATGTAATGAGTTTGAGATATGAACCCTCAAGTAGTACATTTGTTTGTCAGCAAGATGTCAGCGCAGTGCCAGCCCCCTGGATGGTACCTCTAGGACATGCAGCTAAGTGAAAGCTCTATCCAAATAGAGCTTTGGAGAAGGATGTTGAAGACAAAGCAAGGAATGCCTTTGCGAGGTGGACTAGGATGATTTCTGCAGGTGGTCTTGGAGTGATAGACAAAATTCTCTAAAAAGACACTTCATATCACTACCTAGACGTAGTCAGAGGCACCAATCAGGTAAGAACATCAGATCTTTTTCCTACAGAAATCCTCGTGTCAATGAACCACCTGTGTGGACAAAAATATGTACTCAAAGGAAAAGGGAACAAAATTTTCAGAGATAGAAACTTGGTCAGAAAAAGACTTTTAATGGCTATCCCAGCAAAACATCACAGGGCAGAAAGAACCTTAGTCTTTTTAGGGCAGTGGCACAAATCTCACCTAAACTTGGATCTTTATAATAAATATGGCTAGTCACTCTAGTTCCCCTGTCAGAAGCTAGTCAAAGAAGCTAGTCAAAGCTTTTAAGGCATGATTTCTTTCATCCTAAGTAGACTTTTAAAACAGAAATAAATAAACCCGTTTCTTACATACATTACTATATATATTAAAAAAAATCATTTATTTTTCTTTTCAACAATTTTCATTCTGAAAATATGTTAAAAATAACACTACTGTCTCTTGATGGTAAACAAATATTTCTAAATTATTTTAGTCTCTTTTAATTATAGTTCAAGAAAAAAATAATCAAGCACAGTACATCTTGTGAATTACAAGAATGCCCAGACAAATGTTATTATTATTATTATTTTTTTTAGAGAAAAGAGCATGCTGACAGAACACTGCCAAAGCAATTAATCCAAAGTTTATTTTATAAAGCTTATGTTTTCTAGTCACCTAGATATAAGAGGGAACACAAACATTTTTAAACATACATTCTGATCCACCATATAGAAGCAGCCAATTTGCAGTAAATCTCCCTCTAAAAGATTCAGTACCTTTCCTTTTTTGTCTGTGCAGTTCCTGTTTTGTGGATAGATGTTTTTATTTCTCTGCGGATGTTTACGTACCTGTTCTGTAGTTGTATTGCAGTTTCATTGCTGTAATCCATTGACTTTAATGGAGTTATTCCTTTAATAGAGTTATTCCTACACAAATATATTCCGTAAAGCCTGTACGATTTCTCTTCATCTATAATCTAAAGATATCTCTATAGTCATTGCACATGTTCAGAAAAAAAAAAAAAAAAGGATTTGTGGGAGACAGAAGGAAATCATACTATATCTACATAGCAAACTTGAAGGCATGAATGGGTAATCACCTCTAAATCAGAATGACTTAGCTGTAGGACGCTTGAGTCTACATTCACAGATACACGCTCTTTGTGTTGCACCCTTCTGGCATGCCAAAGTAGCCATAAACCTGGCAGGTGAAGCTGGGTTTATAACTATTTTGCATCATTGCACAGCAGTTGGAGCACTCTGGCACATCTGTCCCTTATCTGATGCAAATCGAAGCAAGAAGCTTCACAGGAAAATCTCAGACTTACATTGGGAAGACCAGACCCTCAGTTGACATAAATGTTCTGCTAGTGTAAATCATGAGTGCAGTGAAGCTGGACTAACTTACATATGACTTATATCAATTTCAGATCTACCCTCAGATCCTGGTTTGTGAAATTATAAATAGAGATGATGTAGTGATGACAGTTAACAACAGTGTCTAGTTGGAAGATAACTCAAAAACAGTTGTCGCTTCTAGCCATTATTTAACTGAATAATGACTATCCTCATGAGCTGCCAAGACAAGGTGAGCTATGCCGTGAAAAACAATCATAATGCATGGCATCACCAAAGGTTCCACTAAAAAAAAAGTCATCCTTTCTTTATCTCCTTTTTATGATTTTTGTCAGCAATAGCTATAAAAACATCATTGGAGCCACACTTCATAGATATTCAGCAAAGAAATGCTATTCAAAGTTAAATTCCTGTGAGATGATTCTTGGCTTGGAATAGTGTTATGAAAGACTATTTTGCAGGTGTTGTTAGTTCTGCTTTCATGTATTTTGTTGCTCTACTTACACCATAGTACTTACAGTGTTTATGTAATGTCTGACCTTTTTTATGGCTCACATTTAACATCTCCCTGATTCAGTTGTATAGTTGCATATTTTCTTCTTTCTTTTTTTTTTTTATATACCCTCTTGATAAACAGTATTTATTGATTCAGCTGCAAATTTTAGTGCCTCAAAATGTACAACTATAGCCTATGTGCTGCAGTACATAGTTTGATGCTCCAATTAGATATTTTATGGATCCAGCTGCACATTTTGATGATCCAGTTGGATTCTTGATTTTCAGTAAAATTGGAAATCACACTGTGTTCTATGTTAATTAAATTGATTACAATATTTTGATAATCAGTTTGAAGAAATTAACTCAAAAAAAAAAAAAAAAAAACAAACCCAACCAAACAACCCCTAAAAATAAACTTGGATTTTTTTCATAATATAGTGTAGTACACCCAGAGTTTTCTTGGGTTAAGCAAATTTTCTTAGCCCCAATGAAAATACAATGATAACAGAGTATTATTTTGTCACAAATGTGTTAGGAGTCATCTAGATTCTGGCATTCTTTCTAGTGTTCTGCTCTCTGCTAAATCTTTCATAGATAATTCCAGCTATCAGATGACTTTCAGTTCTTTCTTAAGCACAGAAATTACAAGAGCTATTTAAAATATCCAGGGTGTATTAAAGGTTTCTCTTAAGTATTCCACTGATGGAGAAAATTCCTTTTCATGCTTCGGAATTCTACTGTATTGGGATGTGTTGCACTACAACAGTGATCTAAGGTTTCAATCTTAAGAACTGACACACCTTAGAAATTGAATATGTATTCACAGCTCACTTTTAACATCAGAAAATAACAATGTAACGGAGATTAAAAAATGCTTACAGTTCACATACAGACAATACGTATTTCAGAGAGATATATAAAGATAAAAGAGGTAATTAGATTAAATTCATCTTTGAATAGTTTACAAGAGTTTATGATCTTTGTCCATTATCCAGCCTACAGGATGCTTGCCCAGCCCAGGGAGCAGTCACCCACACATTCTTATACAGTCCATTTGTCAGCTATGCTTTCCCAAAAAACATGGCTAGATCAAAAAGTGATTTGCTCTTTTAACCATGCAGAAGATACAAGAAAGTGTACCCCAAAGAGTCCTGTGACACCCAAGTACAAACAGAATAAAAATGGTGACAATATCTCAATCATATTTTTGTGTCTGTGAATAATTGCTTCTAGGTGACAACAGTGAAGCAGATTGTAAGTACTTCAGTCTTCCCCATTTTCCACACGTCATTCAACAACAAAACTGCAATTTGTCCCTTGCTCTGACATTATTTCCCTTAGGAAGTCCACCCCTCTGTACTGCTAGTGACACTTCTTCTATTTTATCTCATAGACTGCACAGTGCAACTTATTTTGGATGTTGAGCATCAAAGCGTATTATCACAGACATGATCCTGGCTTTGATCATACTTAAGAACTGACCAAGTATACCTATTTCAGCTCCAGTGAATGGTTTCTTAATAACAAGAAACAAAGCTTTACATTCCTTCTCCATTTCTGAAATACATCACAACCTACAATAGCCCTTTACTTCACTTTGCCTGTCAGGCTAGTGAAAATGTTTCTTAAACTAATCATAAATTTGCTATAACCCTAGAGATCCTGTAGAAGGCAGTTAAAGCAGAATGTGCTTTAGCTCAGCTCAGTATTTAGCATATACAGCTCATCTGCACTAGCAATCTGGTTATTGTCATACAGATATCCCTCTACAGACTCCTGCTTTCAAAGAAGAGTTCCTTTAAGATACTTTTGGCAAAGGTTATCAGGTTGATTATTAAGAACAATATAGTGAAGTGGAATGCATCAGGTGCAGTCACTTATCTCATGATCTCCCTAAATGGATGAAATGCATCAACCTTTTCTTTAATTTTATTTTCTTAATAAAACTAACAAACCAAACCAAACAAACAAAAAATAAAACATTTCCTCCTTATCCTTAGTGCTAAAATTTTAACTGAATTTTTCTGCCACTGTAGCTTATGAAATTCATACAGTTTTCACTATAACCACACCTCCTAGTTGGCAATCAGTTTTCTTACTTTGAAGGGGCTTCTTATACTTTCTTACTGTGTTGCTGTCAGTACTGGAGTTTCTATTTCTTTCACTCTTTTTTTTTTTTTTTTCACTCTATTTTCTTTCACTCTTATTGGTTCACCTGGGATTATGTCTCTTTTGATAAGAAATATCTGGCTCCCTCCACCTTAAACATAAATTACTGTGATTTCTGTTGTGAATGTGACTGGACAATCTGAAGTTTAGATTCATTTTTTACCAACATAGGGCATTATGGCTCCAGAAGCTTTGTTAATCCACACAAATGCTGCACAAATTCTGGGTACTATATGACTTTGGAGATGAAAGCTGCTTGTATATGGTAAATTTTAGATTTATTCTCTTTCTTTATGCTTACAGAAGTTTTTTTTTTTTTTTTCCTGATTTCTATTCCTGAAACCTATTTTCTATATGCTTATAGGTAAAACAGACTTTGTGTTTATTTCCTTAATTTTTGTTAGTTCCATTAACTACTCTCTTTCATTTTTGTCATAGTACAGAAGTACCTAAGGGCTGAAAGATTCAGTAATATGTTGTTGACCACTGTTTTTTTTTTTTTTTTTTATCATATTAAAGTATATAATTAACAGATATTTTCCTAAAGCTTATTCCCCCATACTTCTGCAAGTTTCATAGCTATTAGTGGTACAATACCAGACTCATAGTGAAGTTGCTAAATACAGCATCTCTATGCAAACAGTAAAAAAAAAAAGTTCATGTGGAAATAAGCACTGTAAACTTATAGGCCTTTTCCCTTCTGCCTGGAGGAGAGCAATCTCCTACTGCCTTATGCTAATTCCGCAGAGTTTCAGTAAGTGTTCCTTAGATATTAACCTTTTTTTAAGGGTGGGTGTAATCGTCAAAGATGGCCATTGCAGCTGGTGGGGATCCCTGGGATCTTGTTCACTGTCTTACCTCTTTAGCAGTTCAAGCACATTTTCCATTGTCACTAATTCTAGCTGCCTCTGGGTTTCCATTTTACAGATATTTTGGGGGCCACCTGCTGATTCTGTTTCTTCAGCTTTAATTGCAGTTCCTTCATTGTGTTCCGTGTTGGCAGCCTTTGGGTATCCGCATGGCTACTGACTAGGCCAGCCTTGGGCTGCCCATCTGAGACTGAATTTATTTCAGAAACATTTTTTCCCCTCTGGTTATGCTGTTTCGTCAATGATAGGAATTCCTTGAGGTTTTCTTCGATACACTGTATGTTCTTCTCTCAAAGCTCTTCACATTCACTTTTCCTAAATCCCCAAAAAGATCACCACAGGCTCACCTTGCCTTATTCAGATGGGCTTACAATTTCTGCATCCTGGTTTATAGTATTCCCTACACAATTTTATTCTCAGATTAAATACAGATGTGCAAAACCAAACCGGATTCTCCAGCTGAAAAAATTGAAACCTTTTCCATGGCCGCCTTCTGAAAATTTCCACCTCATTTTCTGAAAGATTTTATTTTCCTCTACTTAAATAGAAGAACAAATTCTCACCAGTGTCAGTGACAAGCTATGATTCAAATTGACTAATAAAATGGATAAATGTCATCAACAATATCATGCTGCCCACCATAACTGACAAAAAGTTTCATTTTGTACTTAGTGGTAGATGTGGTAGAAGTGGTGTGGCTTTCCAGCTGCAGGCAGATAAACAGAATTTATGACTCCCACATAAGATCTCATTAGACAACTTGCAGCAGAATAGGATTGGCCAGGAGATTGTCAGATGATGTTCTGAAGAAGACACCACAATCTTGTCTTGGACCCAGCTCTATGACTCAGTCCTTAGGCAGTCAATGACATCCTTAAAGAGATGTTACAGCTGCAGCTGGAGCTTCTCTGAGATGTGTAGAATATGGCTTGGTCTCAGATGTAAAAAGAGTGTGATTCATACTTCTCTCCTTAGACACCAGGCCGTTCCCACATGCTGTTTTCTCTCTGAATTAACCTGGTCTTCAGCACTAGGAAGTGATTCCTAACCTAATAAGTGGCAAATAGAAAAAAAATAAAATGGCTTTTCTGGTGTGGAGAATGGGGACTTTTGAAAACTTCAAACTTTGATTATGAGAAGATAACAAATGTAGATAATGAAGTGTGCTGAAGATGGAATAGTTATTTTAGAACAATTGTTGCCCACTGACTGATCCATAAACAGTGGTTTATATATAGCTCTTGCCAAAAAATTATTTCTCACTCTTGTATTTTGGTCCCAGATGGAGACCAAAATGAAGAGTGTGTGTGTGTATGTGTGTGCAATTGACACTGGGCTTTCTGCCAGGACTCAGTTTGCAGGTGTTTCCTGTCTAGTTCTTTCTCAGCCAATAAATTGTAAGGGGTACTTCATGCAGCCTCTATCCACTCCAAGACTCTCCAAGATGTCACTTGCTCAATATTAGTGGAAGCGCTCCACGACCTAGAAGCAATTCAGACATGCATGGTGTGGTAAGAACAGCATGTTTATTTTCCTGCTCTAGACTGGTTTGATCAGATGAAGGTCTGCTCAGTAGCTACTCCTAAAGCCCTGATCATGTGATTGGTTTTAACTTCCATTCCTTCCCCCCCCCCCCCCATTCTCCCCCAAGTAATCTGTGACTGTTTACTCTTTTCTCGTTGGGTCTATTTTTGCTGATTTTTGAACATTACTTACCAATTTGGGATTACAGTAAGTCTTTTACATCCCTAAGGGGAATTCCTTCTTTTTCTCTTTCCAATATCTGAAAGTCTATCCCACTGCTGTTTTGCTAGGTTAGGCCAAGGACAGGGTTAGCTAACCACTCCTCCCCTTTCATTGTTTGTGGTGTCCAAAAGTTTCCTTCATCATTAGTTTAAACTCAGATCAGGGCAGATCATCTTAACATAAACTTCCTTAGATGTTTCATTTAAACTGACTACAATCAAATTAGTATTTGAAATCTGTGCTCCTTGAATATTACCAGCTGTATGTTTGTCTGCCTGTCAGTCTGTTGTTTACATTCCACCATTACGCAGGTGGAACAACAGCTGTCTGTTTCTGGAAGAGCTGGGAAAGATACGACTAAGATCACGTGCTCTGCATATACCATTGCAAAGAAGGACCTGGGCACCAAAACTGAACTGGGCTATTCTAGATCAAAAGCAGAAATTATACTATTTCCACAGCTATTTCTGCACATAAATGGATATTATGACAGGATCAAGAGGGAAGAAGGGTGAAGTACTTATGAATATCTTCTTGTTTGTGCAGGGTAGTATGTATTTGTAGTTATGCTGTAGTGGACTGGAAAGAGCCAGCACATCTCCCTTTCATAATGTGCTTCTTTCATCTATGAGAATTCCAGGAGTAGATATATTCTGTGAGGTAATAAATGGGTATTATT
Source organism: Anser cygnoides (assembly GCF_040182565.1). Classification (NCBI taxonomy): domain Eukaryota; kingdom Metazoa; phylum Chordata; class Aves; order Anseriformes; family Anatidae; genus Anser; species Anser cygnoides. The sequence continues at coordinate 177,470,554 of NC_089873.1, forward strand.
TCTTTATTATCTACATGCACTATTTTGATTTTCCAGTCAGTGCACCCTCAGGATGAAGAGAAAGACCACCAGCAAACACCAATGAGACAGTGTGCTGATAGCTTTAAATAGAATTTGCAACGGGTAAGTAAACTTTGAGATGTCAGCTGCATTCAATAAAGTCTGCACATTGATTACATCTCCGTAAATGTGGGATAAGTACAGAGTAAAGGTCAACAGATTAAATACGTAGTTTAATCAGCAAATTATGCAAATGAACACAAATGAAATATACCATCCAACTGTTAAGATCAGTAAAGCATGCAACTCTATTAGTGAAGTGTTTGAGTGTTGGCCGTCTTAAATATACACCCAATTTACTAAACTTCAGGAAATACAGTTGCTGGAGGAAACAGTTAAAAAGGTTTATCAGTCAAATGTGAGGACTGATCAACAATTATTTTGATTTAGCTATTACATTAGAATGTAATGTGAATTATTAGCAGAATTGGTGAAAATTGATGACAGCAACAACAACAAAACTGCATCTGAAGCTTTCTTCTCCATCACTGGAGGATGAATATCAATCAGTCAGTGGTGAGATAATACGACTACTTGAAAAATGCCGATCAATGAGGTGGAATTTACAGATACTCAACAACTACTGTACACGGCTCAAGTAACAAGTTCCCTCCCAGATCTTCACCTACATCAAAATCAGCAAAGCACTTAAGTACATGCATAACTTTAAGTGTAGGAGTAGTGTTATAGAAGTCCTCTGCTCACCTTCTCTTGCTGATACTATGGAAGTAGAGACCTCAGGGCTCAGTTGTGGTAATTACAGTTCATAGATACAAAAAGTGTCAGCCTCTGGAAGACTAGCAACCTAGAGAGACAAGGAGACAAGGGGGGGAAGGGGGGGGGGGAGGAATTATTATTCTCTCCATTTTATCTTTTCTTTTCTTTTCTTTTTTTTTTTTTCATAATTATAATAATTAGGTTAGAATTTTTGGATTATATCCCAGATATCATTATACATATGAGTGGGCTTCAGAAGTGTCACAGTGTTAACATGAATGGACAGTGTTAATACCAATGAAGAATTGTTTATGTACTCAGAAATAATAATCAAAATTTGCAAAGAAATAGAATTTTTAGCTAGATAAAATGTTATAAAGCAGACTTTTTTTTTTTTGTCTTGCCCATTTTTGTAATATTTAAGTCACCATAACATGATTATGCCTGTTGGTGAGTAAATTACTTTTATTTAATGCAAGCAAATAGAATTATTTTACGAGACAAGAGGCCAAACCTGCATTAGTGTTTTAGTTTGGATTAGAAGTCTGCTTTTCATTTAATCGTTCCATGGTTCCCACTGAAATGGTTTGGTTTTATATCAAGTAAACTGTTGGAGCACACAGATGGATTTCTTCCAGATGAGACTCAGTTGAAGGATGTCCTTCAGAGACACACCTAATGCCTTCCTCCTGCAAATGAGCATTCCATTGCAGAGAGCAGACTAAAACTAGTGTTTACTGAAGGAAAATGTCCCACACACTTTGCCCCCCCCCCCCAAAAAAAAAAAAAAAAAAGAAAACACAAAAAACAAAAAACTACCCTGTATGTGCATCATGCAACTATTAGTTTCTCAGCACTGTTTTTCTTGCTTTCGAGCTTGTCTTCTATTGGTCCTTGCTTCTTGCTAACATACACATAATTACAGTGCACCAAAGCTTGATCTCCCTACTGGTGTGCATGCTTAAGACTGTGATAACTTATCTCAGTATGTTGGGATCTCTGAGCTTGACAGACAGTGCCTCTATATTGATGGTTGGTGAAAGAGGGAAAATATCTTTTTCTAGGAATGTGTTCTGATAATTTTATATCAGCCAAAGAGTCTTCCATGCAAAGGAAGCCAGTACTGTCACGTTAATATAGGATTAGAGATATCTGTACTTCTGAATAGATGTAGATTGGCTAGTGCTTGCACAGGATTGCAACTAGATACCTAAGATGTAGAGGACATCTTTCCTTCTCTCCCTTTTCTCCTCTGCCTTTCACCTTTTCCTTCTTCTGTTAAATTCTTGAGGCAAAAAAATTATGCAGCTGAGTCAATGAAATATTGTACACAACAGACAAGTTAAAGATTGCCTATATGTAGACATGTACAATTATTACCAAGTATTTAAATCAACATTTAAATTCCTAATGCTGGAATTTCAGTACCTAACATTTGTTAGTTGGGGATTTTTGCTTGATGACACAACTGAAAAAAAAATGCAGACACAACTAAAGGGTAAATTACAACTTTCTATTGGAGATATATTTTATTTACAAAAACAATCAGTTACAGTATTTACACTGCCGTTATCCTTCAGCAATGATAACAGATCAATGTTTTACAATTTCCCTTTTTCCTCTCTTTCTCACCCTCTCTTTCTCCCCTTCTCTTTTTTCCTCCTCTTTTTTTTTTTTCCTTCCTTCCAGAAGGAGAATAAATATTCTATAATATTCACATCTTTTATCTCAAATAGTTCCCTAAATACACAAAGTCAGATTAAATTCTTTGGTTTTGGTTATGTAACCTCATGTCAATATGTTAAAATGAGAAGCTACCTCCTCATAAATTGCTTGAAGCAGTGCTTTGGACAAAAAATTCATGATGATGATAGATATGGTTTGTCATCCTGAATAGTCCTGTTTAAGTCTTCTCTCTACAGAAAAGAATCTTTACAAGCATCTTATCTCATGTTTCTCTCTCTCTCTCTCTTTTTTTTTTTTTTTTTTTTTCCCTCATGGAAGTATTAGAACAAGTCCGAAGGAGGGCCAGAAAGACAATAAAGGTACTGGAACACCTCTTCTATGAAGACAGGCTGAGGGAGTTGGGCTTGTTCAGCCTGGAGAAGAGAAGGCTCTGGCGAGACCTTATAGTGGCCTTCCAGTACCTAAAGGGGGCCTACAGAAAAGCTGGGGAGGGACTCTTTGTCAGGGAGTGGAGTGATAGGACAAGGGGTAATGGCTTTAAACTAAAAGAGGGTAGGTTTAGATTAGATATAAGGAATAAATTCTTCACTGTGAGGGTGGTGAGGCATGGGAACAGGTTGCCAAGTGAAGTTGTGGGTGTCCTGAGCCTGGAAGTGCTTAAGGCCAGGTTAGATGGGGCTTTGAGCAACCTGGTCTAGTGGGAGGTGTCCCCGCCAATGTCAGGGGGGTTGGAACTACATGATCTTTAAGGTTCCTTCCAATCCAAATCATTCTATGAGTGTATGTTTCAGAAATGACAACTCCACCTGCTTTCTTCCATCAAACCACACCTACTTATCTTCATGCATCAAAAGTATATAAACAGTAAAAGAAAGGCAAACAAAAAAATGATAGCATGCTGGTAGCTAGAAAAACAGTTTGTAATGCAGTGATCACACAGGAAATGATTAGGGCTAGCCAAGCAGCTCAAAAACTATACATATGTAATAGCCAAGTGCTGCCAGTGGAAACTCTGCAGTCAGGGCACTGCACAGCCACGCCATAGTAGTCAGGAGTGATGTGTTACATCCAGCACATCAGGTGTGTTTGTGGTAAGGTAGACAACCAACATAAGCATGCATATCTTGTCAGCAACAAAGTGTACTTTATGAGGAGAGAGCTTAGACAAAAGACTACGCTTTTACGTGTTTTAGTATATTTTTCCCGTTTAAACAAACAAAACAAACAAAACAAAAACAACAAGCTTGAGTAGGTTATAGTGAAAATCATATATTTACAGAGCTTTCTGAGGACTGTATTTTATGTGTGTCAGACCTGAAAAAATAACATTTTATGTGCTGCCATAGATGCTATTCACTAGACCTCATTGAAACTTTTAAATACTTAAAGAGGGCTTATGAAAAAGATGGAGAGCAACTTTTTTGCCCAGGCAGATAGTGATAGGACAAGGGGGAATAGTTTTAAACTAAAAGTGCAGAGAGTTTGAATAGAGGTTAGGAGGAGATTCTTCACTCAGAGAGTGGTGAGGCAGTGGAACAGGTTGCCCAGAGAAGCTGTGGATGTCCCATCCCTGGAGGTGTTCAAGGCCAGGCTGGATGAAGCCCTGGACAACCTGATCTAGTGGATGGCATCTGCGTCCATGTCAGGGGTGTTGGAACTAGATGATCCCTTCGAACCATTCTATGATTCAGTCAGTGATTCTATGTAGTACATTTATGTACCTGTCAAGGTGCCAGCAGCAGGTGGCTGCAGGGCTCCTCTGTGAGGAGAGGCCGGGGCTGCCCCATGCTGGACACAGTTGGTTCCAGCTGGCTCCAACTCCACTACAGGCCATGGCTGGGCCCAGCAGCCAAGATGGTGGCACCTTGGGGAAAATGTCTTAAAGAAAAGGTAGAAAATGCTGGAGAGGAGGAGAAGGGGGCTGGGGGTGGGGGGGAGGTTGTGGGGTGGAGTGGTGAAATAAGGGTCAGAGGAAACACTGAGGTCAGAGAAGAAGAAGGTGATCTGGGCACCAAACCAGAGATTGTCTATAGTCTGTGGGAAAGACTTGTGCCAGAACAGGGGAAAAGTGGAGGAAGGAGAAATGAAATTCTCCATCCCCTGCACCTCTCAGGCTGAGAGTACAAGAGTGGAGTGAACAACTGAAGTTGAGCCTGGGAAAGGGGAAGAAGGCAAAGTATTGTTTTTGTGTTTGTCTTTTTGTTTCCCCCTACATTAATTACTAATGATATATTTATTTTAACACATAATACACTAGGTTAATTTTTCCCAAGTCAAGTCTCTTTTGACTGCAACTGTGACTAGTACAATTGCTCTGTCTTTTTCTTGATTCATGAACTTTCTCATTCCTGTCCTTATTTTCTCCAGGTGTCCCATTGGAGGTGTGTGGAAGGAGTGAGCAGCTAGAGGGGGCACTTTGGTTGTTAGCCATGGCTAAACCATCACAGACCATCTCAGAACCAAGCAATTAATAGAGTTACACTAGTTAAAGTAGGTATCATAGAATCACGTAGGTTGGAAGAGACCCCCAAGATATCAAGTCCAACTGTTAACCTAGCACTGCCAAGTCTACCACTAAACCATGTCCCTAAGCACCACCACTGCATATCTTTTGAGTACCTCCAGTGATGGTGACTCAACTACTTCCCATGGCAGCCTGATCCAATGCCTCACAACACTTTCAATAAAGAAGTTTTCTAACATCCAGCCTGACTTCCCTGGTGCATCTTGAGGTCATTTCCACTTGTCCTATCACTTGTTGCTTAGGAGAAAAGACCAACCCCCACCTCACTACAACCTCTTTTGAAGTAGTTGTAAAGAGTAATAAGATCTCCCCTGAGCCTCCTTTTTTCTAGGCCATCAGTGTCTTGTAACTCACAGAGGTGCACACATGCATTTTATAAGCACACATTAGTAAGTAATGTTTAACATTTATTATTTGTTCTAACGGTGCACAGTCACAACACTCTGAGAAATAATCATTTGAAATAATGTTTTCTTTTACATGAAGAAAATATGTTGACACTCACATTTTCATGACCATCAGATTGTGCTGTCTGTTCCAGGGTATGCTGTTGCCTTAAAAATGCTTCCTCTGGAACATAAGTGGGTTTTCAATACAAAATGAGTAAATAAGTAAGTAACATTAAGGACCACAGGAACCCAGAGTTATAGGTAAAGAAATATGAATCCATTATGTATGTGAATCTATAAGTGTATAAATTATTTATTAAAATATGTTCTTTGCAACTATAGATCACTTGGCTTTGATGAAGAGTCACCAGACGGTTTTTGTTGGATCCATGACTCCCTTAAGAGCTGCATCAGTGTAAGGTTTAGGCATCACCTTGTTTCTGTCTGTTGCCCTCACTCTAGAGCTTGTCCTACTTTTAGTCTCTTGCCATCTCTTGAAAAATTTTGCATTTTTAGGAACATTTATCATCACTCTGCACACTTCCACATCTAGCTTATGGTATCTGTCACAGTGAAAGCAAAGCAGGGTATACAAAATTCAGGGGAAACAAACAAACAAACAAACCAAAACAAACTTTGATTTTAAGCAGAAGTCTTTGGATAAATAAAAAATAAAGCGACATTCTTCAGTCATTTTTTGAAGAGCCCTTTGAAATATCCTCAGTGCCTTTCTCAGTTCAAAGATTCTGCTTCTTTTGCCATATTACATACTTTATTTTTCATTTCAGGATTTTTCCCATGGATGAGTAGTTAGACAAATTGGCCAGTCTGTCCTCGAGTAAGCTCATGAAAGACTCTTGCTTTACAAAAATACAGTCAGGAGTCATGGTGGTAATTCAAAATAAATAATTTGAAGTGATCAATTGTGTGGTTACTGCATGAACTGTCAAAATGGATGTTAGTAGCTCATTGCCCATGATACAGTCTTGTTTTGAATATGAGACTTGAGGTGCCTTTTTAACACTCTGTAGATATTTTCTAGAAACCCCATTCTCATACATGAAAATGGACAGAGATAAGCATGAAAGAATGCTGTAACAACAAAAACAACGATAGTAGTAGTAGCAGTAATAATAAATGTTCACATAATAAATAGCATTTCAGTTTTGACACACATGCAGACAAATAAAATACAATCCATCAAGTTATTTCTTTATTATTACATTGCTGGGGTTAGTGAGACATGCTTAAGTGATGCTTTTTGCCTTAAATGTCAAGGAATAAATATTCAGGAGGGGAAATCTTTTTAACATAAATAGATGAGAGAATACACCAGGAAAGAGAAAATAGTACTTGCTTTCACCTTGGTGTAGGTTAAAATGCAAAATAAAAGTCTCTGAAGATTTAGACTCAGGTCAATCTAATCCTTTATGTATGAAGTTAGATAAAGTTGAATGCCATAAAAGGATTATTTTAAACTCTGACAAAACTTAAACTGGCAAAATATGCATACGTACACATGCATACATACATACATATATAAATATATATGTAGATGTGATAGAAAAGGATTTCACTAGAGGAATGGTAATTTGACAGATTTTGACCTGTTAGATATGATTTAAGAAGTCTGGAAGTATAAGTCCAATTCTTGATCAAGCATTCAGTCAACTGTTCGACAAAGATTCTTAGCATATGTCTTTCTCCCTTTACTTGCCTTTGTAACTTTCCTGCCTTATGCATTAAATTTACATTGTTCACTTCTTCTTACTCATTTCTATGTCTGCTTCTTGTTCCCAGTTTCATCTAGTCCACTGACTTTTTTTTTTGGTTGGTTGGTTGTTTATTTTTTCTTTCTGAGGTCTGTCCAAGGCAAAACATAACCTGCTGAGATGCCATTCTCAGAGGCATCATAGAGAACAAACTGACATTATCTACCTTCTGATTCAAGCAGAGATTGGTATTATCCATCTGTTCCAGTCTATTGAGTATTGGGAAAATAGGTGTGCCTTATGGACCCATATTTCCTCATGAGCAGCCCAATAAACAGGGGAACATTTGGATGCAATAACCTTTGACTTTGTTTCCTTAATCTCTTTGTGACTGTGTGTGCTTCTGGAAGGACAGCAAAGCAGCGTTGCAGCATAGACTACAAATGAGGTACGACTTCGTGCAACCCAAGTACGCATCCTTAGGGATTCATGCAGATGCGGCCACTCATTGCTGTATGTGCTGTCCCTTTAACCAGCATGGAACATCTCTCGCACACACAAGCCAAATTGGCTTTGTAGCAATGTTTGTTATGGAAGCAAGGTTCGTGTGTGCATTTGACTGTGCATGTGGATGTCTCTTCTCTGTTCCTGTAGCTTTTTGAATCTATTGATTTTAGCTAGATTTGACAGAGCAGTAGAGGTCTCAAGGATAATTAAGTGCCAGTTCCAGCTTCTTGCACTTTTCTCAGTTAGCAGCTGGTATCTCTTTGCTCTCTATTCTAATTTGCCATCCAAACTATGCTAACTGCTTTAGTATTCAGAGAAGCTTATAAGCAGCCACAGTTTGAACAGAAATTCCTGTTGGTTGATTTTATGGAAAGCCCCAAATGCTACTTCCAAAGTACTCTGTGGGAGAGGAATGCAAGGAGAGGAAAAAAAATAATATTAAAAAAAATGTTGCTTTGCTCTAGTGCTTGAGGTGATCAGCTTAAAAATGTTGAGGCTCCTGAGCACTGTCAATCATTTGTCTGGCTACGCTGTATGTGGCAGTCTGCCTTTTGCTACCCTGTCTATGTGTTCTAGAGAGAAGGGGAGCAGAGTGCTTTTGTTTTGTACTCATATGTACTATAACTGATCCTCGAGACTATTATTCTATGTAATGCAACTTTATTGTTACAAAAAAACAGTTTCAAAGTTACAATATCTCATGGCCATTTTTTATTTTTTTATTTCTCCAGAAAAAGAAGCAGTGACATGAGGGAGTAATACAACCCAAAAAGTAATCTAGAAAGTCTGTTGGAAGAAAAAAAAGAAATGGAAGGCTTTCAAGAGCTGCCTGAGGAAAGAGCAACACAGATGCCTGCAAGTGAAAGCAGGAGTATGACTGAATATTTTTCCCGTTCTAGGAAATGCTTTAGCTTTAGGATTGAAACCAACATTTGAATTGTTGATGCTGTTTAGGCACAAGGAAATTGTCTGTGTATTTATTAATTGATTAGAAAAGTAGTTATGCAGACTTCTGGATTGCCAGTTTGGACAGTGGGTGGCTGATACTGTCATACAGGCTACTTATGTATTTCAGAAGTATGTAAGAGAACTACAACATAAGCATACCCACAGGTAATTTCATAATACTTGTGCTAGCCTTTTTATAAAATGATGACAGAGGGATAGATCAAGAATTACTGAGACACATAAAAGGAAATTGTGGAAATAGGAACGATAATGTAGCACAGAATGAGAGACGTCTTAAATCATATGACAGAAATATGACAATTGGAGAGTGTTTCTAGAATTATACAAAAGGTACTTTCTAATTTAAGTAAGATTATATAAATATGGTTATTTTTGATGGAAATATTTCTAGAAAAGAGAAGTAGCATAAATAGGAAAACAACAACAACAAAAACTGTTGAAAATGACTACATGAAAAAAGAAATGACTGGAAGGCATAACTTCCAAAAAGTCAAAGTTTGGTATTGTCATGGGGTATGGCTGGAGCTACCATTCTTTGGTAATACAGCTCAGCAGCACAGAGTTCAGGGGGAAGGGAATAAGAATGTGAATTCTGAATCAAAGGAGAGAGAAAAGAGGAATAGGAAAAGAAGGAGGGAATGTGGTTACAAGGAGGTACATTGCAAGACATGGTTTGTAACGTTATGCCTGGTTGTAAGCTGCTGTAAGAAGTAGCATTGTCTTGGGGGTCAGAGGGGTGGGTGAACACCCACTTTGCAGTTTTCACCTGAAGTGAAGTCTCAATGCTCCAAGCCACTTTATCTTCTCTTATTTCCCATCTCTCTTGCTTGTTTTGTTTGATGATTGTATTTTTTTTCTATTTAATAAAAGTCAAAGAATCATAAATGAATAAATAATGGAAGAATCAGCCGAAAGTCTTCAGAATAAATTGTATACTGAGAGCAGATGAAAGACTGCCATATTTACTACATATTTACAACATCAAGTTTTTTTCTGAATCACAGGACCAGCCACTACAGAAAAAATGTAAAAAAAAGGTATTTAAATCCTTAGTCAGCCCCACTTGGAATCACGTCAAAACAAATCCAAAGTACCTAAGGCTCTTTGTAGCTCCTTTAAGTTATTGCCAACACATAAGCTCTACTCTTCTAGATAAAATAAATGAATAAATAAATAAATAAATAAATAAATAAATAAATAAATAAAACGATCTCAGCAATAATAATCAACAAAATTAAAAAGGGCAAGAAACTCAACTGATGTAATTCATCAGTTAGCTCTACAATTAGCTCAATTAGCTCTACACACTTCTACATACTGACTAAAGCTTTTGAAGAATGAAAAACAAAGATTGAAATGCTTGCTATGGTGTTTAATCTGAAGGTAGGAGCTAAATTTAATGAAACAGCTCTATAAAAATTAGAGTTAAATTTAAAAAATATAGCCTAATTATAACAAAATCCATTCTTTTTTCCTCCTTTTCCAGATAGAATTTTGTGGACCATGATCTTCCTCTTTAAACTATTCAGTGTATTTTTTCTTTGAAGAAATGGTTTATCATTTCTTAGAAAATTTGCTCCTTTACTTCAAGCAATGACATGTATTTTTACAACTTCAATAATAATGTGTATTTAATATTTGAGTTTACAGGTGTATTTTTATCATATGAATTTTAGAAAACAGGATAATTTTGTAAAGGTGGAAAAATCAGATATGCTTATTTGCCAGTGCAAAACTGTCATTATAAGCTGAATCCATTGTAGAAAATTTGGTCTCTAGAGAACCATGGAGACCTTTTCAAGAGGAACTCAAAGTAGCATACAAAAGGACAGACTTGTAGTACCATCTCTGAACATGAAATATTCTACAGCAATTTTAAACATGCACAGTATACACCGCATGAGTCAGCCATATGAAATGAAACCCAAATATGAATTCCAATATAAAAAGTGTCTTTAAATAAATGACTGCACTAAACATTACAGAGGTGATGAGACATAATATGCCAAAGCAAACGTGGTGCACTCATTATGAGGAAAAGTGCTGAACAGGCTCTAGAATGAGCCATCTAAAAGGTTCAAACTTCTGTATCTTATTTTCTCTATCTCTTCCTCCTTTATTAGTTGCTTTCTTGACATGCTATAGCATAAAGTCAGAATAATTAATGAAATGATTTCAGAAAACAAAGCAAAAACCCTAACATTTGCAAATATAAGTCTTGTGTCTAGGTAATTAATTTGTCACTGAAGCCTATTTCTTATGTAAGAGAGAACATAAATTCTCGATGAGTAATTTTTTTCAAAGACTTCCAGCAGAGGATAGGAAAGACACAGTAAAATATAGGCAGGGTGTCACTACATATTTAACAACAGCAAAAAAATAAAAATAAAAATAATTAAAAAAAATGCAAATATGGGTGGCAGAGGGCCATGAAATTTATTAGCAGCTTAGCATATCTATATCTGAAACCCAGACTGACTCCATTCTGGAGTGTAAGAGGTGACCGCTAATTTTTGTAAAAGTTCTCACACAGGACCAGAATTCTCATTTTCAGGTGCAACATAAAAATCACTCTGATAAGTCCCTATTAGCTTGGTCATGCCACTCTCCAGAGTGGCCAGAGAGTGTATTTGGAGGAAAGTAGTCAATAAGGGCTGCTACAGACTTTGTAGTTGTGTTTGTATAATTTTCTGTTTTAAAAATTCCTCATATCATCTCTTGATTGAAGGAGCACTGAAATTATACAATACACAATCTGACTATGTAACATTTCTGGTGCTAATTATTAATCATTTGATAACAAAAAGTGTAGCTTTTAAAAGCTGATCCAGTTTCTTATTCTGATACACTTTTTACCTCATGTCATTTCTCACTCTAGACTACAGTACCAGAAATGTGCATATTTTGGAGCGCATTTGCAGACAAAGCAGGCACCACTTAAACACAATTTAGTACACTTTTTTATGAAATCTATTTAGAAGTTACAGAAATTAATAAGAGTTACAGTCTTCCTAGAGATTGTAAGCAGTTCATGATAAATTCTAAAGGAAGATTAAAATAAATAAATAAATTAAAAGTCTATATGAAAGCTATTGTTTTCTGTTCAGTTCAGTTCTAATTGTTGGGAAAAGGTAGACTATGTAAGTACCCACCATGTTTTCTTCAAATGAATCTATAATTATCTGTGCTGGGCATGTGCCACAGGAAAGTCTACTCCCTGGGATTATGCTTATGTCACTGATGTATCTAGTGTCAGAGTTTTTACTTTGCTAACCTCAGCAGCACTTTGCAGTACTGTAAGAAGGGTAGATTAAGAAGAAACATTGCAATGACCATTTACCATTGGCTGCAAGTTGTTGTACATAAGAGACTGGAATTCTTTGTAGGCAGAAGAAAGCGTTAAAGGACAGCATAGTGCAATTTAGAAATTGTTTGCTTCTTGTTTACTATTCTCTTTTAAAACATATCAAGTATATTCTTTATCTCCTGGGCTTTCTTATCTTGTCTGTATCTCTCTACAAATGTGTGCAGCTCCTTGCAGCAAAGCTTCCTGCTATCAGTAACAATGTTGCACTTATCAGTGAAATCCAGCTTATGAACATGGATATATATATATTCTTTTTATGTATGTGTATATTTATTTGTGAAGCAGAGGTACCGTGTAACTTCAGCTTTTAATGCCAAGCCTTTCATCTGTCAGTTGCTTCCTGATGACAAAAAGAAGGAGCACACAGAAACGTCTGCTTTTTTCCAGAAGAAAACAAAGCCACAGAGACTGTATTAGATCAAAACTGTAAAAGAAGAAAACTGCTTTTGCTTGTTTTGTTGGTTGGTTAAACTGTTTAGCAAAAATCCTACTTGCTTCATTCTTCCTCTATTGGAACAACAACATGCTTCTTCATCTGGGATATCTTTCTTCATAATCTTATACAAAGCTTTCTCTTTCTTTCTCTTTTCTTTCTTTCTTTCTTTCTTTCTTTCTTTCTTTCTTTCTTTCTTTCTTTCTTTCTTTCTTTCTTTCTTTCTTTCTTTCTTTCTTTCTTTCTTTCTTTCTTTCTTTCTTTCTTTCTTTCTTTCTTTCTTTCTTTCTTTCTTTCTTTCTTTCTTTCTTCCTTCCTTCCTTCCTTCCTTCCTTCCTTCCTTCCTTCCTTCCTTCCTTCCTTCCTTCCTTCCTTCCTTCCTTCCTTCCTTCCTTCCTTCCTTCCTTCCTTTACATCATTGGAGACACTATAGATAGGGTGTAACACTCTCCAGACCACATTAAGAAACTAAATTTACTTTTTTGTTGTTTGGTCTCTTCTATGAGTGACATAATTTACAGGAAAATAGATGAGAAATAAGTATCATTTTCTAGGAACAGATTAAATCCACACTGTGGATTTTGTCTCTGAGACTAAAAGTTTAACTTCCACAACTGTACTAGCATGTTATCAACTGTTAAATCTGCAAATACTAATCCTGAGATATACATTTTTTTAACTACAGTACAGGAGATGACTTGTACTACAAGAAAATTTAAAAATAAATTGCTTGAGAAATTTCAAAGAGTGACAAGAAAATGAATAGATAAAATGTGGAAAAAAAATCCTATACTTCTATTTTCATATAAATGTAAATGACTTTATCCAATAATAGGGTTGTTTTTAGAAATCATTTTCTCTTGGCTGCATTTGGGTAAGACAAAGGTATTATTTTGATGAGATCACTATAAACCAAACCACAGGGTCAGAAAGATGTATTTTTAAGAACAAGACAGCAGAAAATGATAAGCTCCTAAATACCATCTAACCTTAAGTCGTACTTAAAAGGAGGTATAACTTAACTTATGGATTTGGTTTATTGAGGATTGATGTTAAATTCCACAAGCAAAGGTAAAAGGATATGAAACTCTTATTTAAATAACAGTGGATCTAGAACAAGAAAATCACTGACATGCAGAGACTTCGTTCAGAAGTCTTTGGTTAATCCCATTTTAATGATTTCTTAATGATTCTTAATGTTGTTACAGATATTCTTGCTGTTGGCAAAACTGAGAAGAGATGTACGTATTTTTGAATGTTACCCTCTGTGTCACTGTTTTCTTGTTTCATCACTGTTTATCTGCAATATATATTTCAACAAAAAACTAAGACTCAGTATAAGACTATACTACCTGGCTTTGACTTTCCTTTCCTGGAAATCCACTGAAGTCAATATATATTCACGACCTAATCCACCAGAGCATGTGATTACCTTCATGTGCTCACATCCAAGGTAGTATTCACATGCTTCAAGTTAAATTGTGTCTGTCTTGACTTTTGAATAATTAAGAGTAAAATTTGAAGTATTCATTAAATAAAAAGAATAAACATCTTCAGATTTTGACCCCATCAAGCTTGCTTGTGACAACTTTGACAATCTTTTTGTTTTACAAATATTGGCACCCTGAAAAAGAACCGCCTTATCAGTAGCTAGTGTGGGAAGAAGTTCTTAGTTGATTGTGAGGTATTTTCAACATACTGAAATATCTTAAATTGCTATTTCTTTGTCAATGCAGTCATTCTTGCTTTGTGTGCTTTGTCTACATATTTTTTATGCAAGTTTATAGGGCAGGAAGGAATACGCTTATGGATAACATTCTTTTATGGACATTCCTCATGCATCACATCAGAAAATAATGGTAAATAGCCACATGTAATCATAACTCTTCATGTACAGTAATCAAAGTTGGAACCATATGCTGACATATGCACTTGATTACAAGTAAATGCTAATTACATTTCAGATTAATTAATATCAGATCATGTAATCTTCCAGCTGTGTTCTTTCAATGAAAAGGCTCACTGAAACCCCCATCTGTAATTCCAGGAACTGTATCTATATTCATTGATCTAGATTAGTGGGAATGGGATCAGTTTAAATTCAGAAGAAATGGACATCTTGATAAGTGATGTTTGTTTGTTTGATTGATTGATTGATTCATCTCTGAGATTCAGATTTGCATTAAACCCTGAGGAAAATGCCAGTTGTAAAAGCTCTCACTTCAGTTTTATTTGCAGTTTATATCAACAGACTGGAATGCCATAAACTTTTTGTACCACACACTCCATAAGCTCTTGCTCTCCTGTCACTGAGTTTAGTACAGTTAAATTTGTTCATATTTTCTACATACTGACATACAGTAAACATTCTGTAAAATTTCAACACTTTCAGCTGGATTCTCATTAAATAGTTTTAGTTTTTTTTTCATCAGTGTTTAACTTCATCAGCTTTAAGCGTGTTTCTGATTTACAACTGTTTGCAAAAAGAACCGAATGAAACCTTCATACCATGCTTTTAGCTTGCTAATGTGCTATCTACACATCTTTCAAGAAAGATTTCTCTTTACAGGATCACAAGACACATAATGTCTTCTATTTCCTTTACTCAGTAAGTCTCCAAGGAACATATAAAATAAACTAGAATTCCTCAAAGAATAACATCTTTTGGCAGCACAAGCATTCTGAGTGGTCTGCTGCACAAAATAAGCAGTAATCAACATTTTTTAAGGTTTATTAGGGTGTGTTCATCCTGTAAATAGAAACTTTTTTTGCCTGTTATGACTAATTATTTTGAAAAGTCCTGCAAATGTTTTGTCTGCTACTAATAAAAAAAATAAATAAATAAATAAAAAAAGAGATTTCTTTACAGTAATCAGTGATATTGAATAATGTCCAAACCAATTTTCTTGTCCTCTGAAACATGAATGTTTGTGGATCTATAACCACACTATGATCTATTTGAAACTCTCCAACTAACACTAATTTTGCAGTAACATGGTTTTAAGGTTCTCTATCTTGAGGCCTCTGTTTAGTGCTTAGTAATGCCAAGACTACCTATATCTACTGTTCTGACAGTGTTATTTTATACCTCAATTCTGCAGACTCATTCAGTATATACCTTCACTGCCTC
The DNA here is from genome assembly GCF_040182565.1 of Anser cygnoides. Classification (NCBI taxonomy): domain Eukaryota; kingdom Metazoa; phylum Chordata; class Aves; order Anseriformes; family Anatidae; genus Anser; species Anser cygnoides. The sequence goes on from NC_089873.1 coordinate 177,486,048, forward strand.
ACAACAAGTCTTTCTTCATGATTTGTCAGCTTATATGCTCATAGAAACATTTTCAAGACTTATTGCAGCATCCAGCAGTTTAGGTGGTGTTGAGCTTCGTTGCTGTGTTTGCTGTGCTTATATAGCAATACTTTTCATGCTAACTGTTTGCTGAGAATTGCTGTATATCATATTGACCTGTAGGACTCTCCCTCATATGTAGTATTTACCCATTTACCATCTGTGTGCTGTGACACTTTCCCAAACTGTTAGAATACAAGTACCACAAACGGTTCCTGAGAGGAGAAAGCTAATCAGCTGAATCTTCTGCTTAAATCTTAGAAATAAAAGGCTGTAACAGTAGCACCATTTTATAAATGTCCTTTCCAACTAGCGTTCAACCAACCTTTTGGGTGCCACACATCAAGTTTTCAAAAACAGTTTTCAGAAGGACAGAATATGTTTTTGCAATATACTAGTAACTCATGAGAATATGATTTTCTTGAATATACAAAAAATGTCTTAAAATGATTCTCAAGGGCTTTATAGAGGATGTGTAGGACAAGCATTGCATTCCTAGGCACACTTGGAGACTGCAGTTTGCTGCAGAATAGATGCATGGTCTACTTTTTTCTATGGTTTTGCCCGGGTCTTTGTGTTTGCACTCACAAGTATGAGTTGGAAGCAAACAAACAACCAAACCAAACCAAACCAACCAACCAACCAAACAAACAAACAAAAAAAAAACACAAAACACAAAACTTGTGAGATTGCCTGTGATAAAATTAATGCATATATCGGCGTACTTAATTACATAATTGACAGGTAATTAGGTAAAGGTAATTCAGCACTAAAAAATTAATATGTCATCTGTATCTGCAACTGATTCATCTTGCAGTTGATTGTGAATGCCAAATTAAATTCCAATATTAAAATTTTGGCCCTATGGACATATATTTGCAATATAAAGTGCTAGCAGTCAGAATAAATAACAACAACAAGAACAACAATAAAGCCCCTTACAGCTATTTGAAAGTTATTTAAAGTTATTGTATTAATTTCTGGCTACCACATTAGCAGAAAGATATTGACAAATTGGATGGCTTTTAAAAAATAGCCAGTGAAGGGACTGATTTAAAAGTGAAGATTAAGAGGTAAATCTGTACAGCCTGTCTGAGTAATGACTAAGGTGAGCTGAAAGAGTAGATTATGCTAAACTCTTTAGGCACAGTCATGTGCTGTACCAGAAAGAATTTAGGAAAGACTTTTAATCTTTTGGAAGTTCAGTTCTTTCTGACTGTACAGGGGAACAGAGCAAACTGTCTCATGTTGAAGATATTGACCTGCATGGTTTCCAGCCTTCCTTTTTCTTATCACTTCTTTAAGAATGATCTGCAAATGTCTCTGTTGCAAGGGCTCGAGAACAAAGTAGCCTTCATCCACTTTCCACATTCTTTGTGAAATATGTTTAAACAGAATATGTAGTCTGGATGGCAGAATCAAATGTATTTTTTAAGCTCATCTGGAGTTTTCCAGTAGTGGGAATTCACATCTATCTCAGTGGATCTCTTCCTGTTTTAATTTCTATGGTTTTAAGAAGATCAGTGTAGAATAATTTTCTCATGAAATTTCTATACTTTCATGTAAAGAATATTCTGGTATTCAGGGACCTAGGTGAGAACAAAACAAAACAAAACAAATGAACAAACAAACAACCACAAACTTCAATGACATTGAAACATATAACCGATATAATTTTAACATATTTACATTTAAAGAATGGAGAAAAACAGAATGAAATGAGGAAGCTGAAACAAAATAGTCCTGTTTTATGTCATTTTAAAAGTTAACTGTGCTCATAAAAGTGTTGGTTAAAATTTTAATTTTATACAAATTCCTGCAAGAGAAATACAGTTAGAATATGCAGAAATCTGCTTTGAAACCTGTTCTATTTAATTATTGACTTTCTTATTTGCTTTGTAAATCTTGATGGGGCAATGAGGAGAACAGAGAAAAGAAGATAGTCAAAGAATATCAACAAGTTGCATATCACTCCTTAAGGATTTGAATATAGCACTTATAATGGACTGTAAAGGATGCTACGGAAGCTATGGATTTATTTATTTATTTAATCATAGAAAATAATTCTTAGAACATTTCTTTGCATCATATGTAACATTTTCAATGAACATTTCCTATAGCACAAAGCACCTTTTAAAATGATAGCAGACCCTTTACTAGCTGTAATTAAAAGAATAGGTGGATGTTAGCTTTTCTAAATATAGTCACAAAACATAGGAAAACAAGAGGTAGAGAACAAAAGGGGGTGGGGGGGGAAAGGATGTTATTCCTGAGTAACTTTAGTGGAAACATACATCAAATATGGATTCGTTACAGCATAAGATTTTAAAGATTCTTTTAAAGAACCATAATTTTGAGTTTTCCTGACATTTTTTCTTATTATCTATTGTGAGAGAAAGGTGGGAGAAAATACCTTCATGGCTGAGAAAACTGAACAGATTGTTCAATGGGAGAAATAGAAATGATCATATACCCCTGGAATGTAATTCTTTCTGTATATCTTCATTTTATCTTAAGCCAAATTTTACATGCTTTCTCTACCTAATATCATCTTTGGTCTTTATTGTCAACAGGTAGAACTCCTGTATCCTTTTGAATGAAATTTCCTCTAGTGAAGAGGGAAAATGGTTATATTGGTAGCAGTTTATTTTATTTTATTTTATTTTATTTTATTTTATTTTATTTTATTTTATTTTAAATTTTTACTCACAGAAAGACAATAAACTTTGTCCTAGAGCATTGCCCCCCTCCCTAACTAAGAAATGAAGTGTGATGAAGAAAAATATATAAGAATATATATATATATATATAAGTAAATAAGAATATATATATAACTTCTCTTCAATATCTTTACCAGTGTTCTGGACAATGGGATAGAGTGCATCCTCAGTAAGTTTGCTGATGACACCAAGTTAGGAGCGAGTGTTGATCTGCTTGAGGGCTCTACATAAGGCTCTGGATAGGCTGGACCAATGGGCTGAGCACAACTATATGACTTCAATAAGGCCTGGGTTCTGGATCCTGCACTTGGGGCGCAACAACCCCATGCAGCACTACAGGTTGGAGAAAGAGTGCCTGGAAAACTGCCTGGTGGAAAGGACCCTGGTCAATAGCTGTCTGAATATGAGTCAGCAGCATGTTCAGGTGGCCAAGAAGACCAACAGCATCCTGGCTGGTATCAGAAACAGTTTTTCCAGTAATACCGGGGAAGTGACAGTCCCTCTGTATTTGGCTCTGGTGTGGGCACACCTTTAATACTGTGTTCAGTTTGGGCCCCTCACTACAAGAAGGACACTGAAGTGCTGGAGCATGTCCAAAGTAGGGCAACGAAGCTGGTGAAGGGTCTAGAGAACAAGCCTTATGAGGAGTGGCTGAGGGAGCTGGGGTTGTTTAACCTGGAGAAAAGGAAGCTCGGGGGATACTTTATTGTGCATTACAATTTCATTAAAGGAGTCTATAGTGAGGTGGGAATCAGACTTTTCTCCCAAGCACTGAGTGATAAGACAAGAGGAAATGGTCTTAAGTTGTGCCAGGGGAGGTTTAGGTTGGATATTAGGAAAAGTTTCTTCACTGAAAGGCTTGTGAGGCATTGTAGATGTAGATGTAGTGCTTAGTGACATGGTTTGATGGTGGATTTGCAGCACTAGGTTAAAGGTTGGACTAGATGATCTTAGTGGTCTTTTTCAACCTCATTGATTCTATGATTCTATGATTTAAAGGAGGGCCTAGGATGAAAATTGTCACTGCCTCAAATGAAGATGTTGAACAAAAAATCTGTAATAACTGACTAAGACATATAACTGGGAGTTCAGTTAATTTGTGCAGAAGGAAGAACACCAGTTATAGATCCTCCAGGGCAGAGATTTTGAACTTAATATATAGTTTCAGAGGTTTATATTTCAAATTCACGAATAATTTTGTATGAACTATCTTCAACAGTCCCATTAAAACCTAAATTAATTGCAAATGTGCAACACTTGTGCGAAGAAACTTGTCACACACTGAGAAAAAACATCCTTCCAATGAACTATGAAGAAGTAGCGATAGTTTACCACTTTAGAGGTGGATACTCACATGAATTAAATTTATTTTATTGACTTTAAGGTTTAAGTAATGCTTGATACATTTAAACTTAGATTTAGACTGTAAATGTGATTCTCTGAACATGTTTATTGCCATCTATATGGCTATGAATATGTTTTATACCATCTGTACAGTACTTTCATTTAAAAAAGAAAGGTCCTTGGTATTTGACAAGAAAAAAATACACAGGTATTGTGCAGGTATATAAACAAAAATGAATGGAGGTAGACTGTATTTGTGATGGACTGAAATCTGGATCCATGCTATCTACACATAAGCACACCAGTCTGAATATTCTACATGCATAAATGGTCATCAAAAAAAAAAAAAGGAATTAAAAAAAGAATTGCAGTAATGAATTCTTTATTTATATACATATTTAAAATAACTATCACCAACAACCCAGGTTGACATACTTGACAATAAAATTAATGAATGTGTTTATTTTTCTACCAGCCTAAGTTTTACATGTAAGTATTACATGAAACATTCCCAGACACTGAAGAAAAATGCTCTTCTGTTCCAATATCTGTAGTAAATAGCCCCTTCTAAAAGTGATCATAACTTTGGCTCATGTCTCCTTAAGGAACTGTTATTTAAACAGGAGTCTATAGGGTTCATAAAGGCTAACATCAATGACTAAGCCTGTCAGTTTAGGATCTTCTGTTGACTTACTCATTCACTTCTGTTGTTCTATGAATAAAAGGGAACAGGAAGGAATATTCAGGAACAAAGCACCCACTTGGGAAGCTAAGCAGAAATTTATTGCAATAATAAGACTTAAAGTAACTTACATTACAGTCATATCTCCTGATGTACCTTCTAGCAAAGCATCTTTCTATAGAAAGTCTTTTCCTAAACTGAAACCTCTTTCTAAGCTAGACAATAAAGAGAAAAACAAAACAAAACAAAACACTTACTCTAGAGTCCTGACTCTGACAAAAGCCGCCTGTAAATGGGTAAAGGTATGGATCTAGGAAAAAGATGCTATATGGATGGAAGGTCTTTTTTTCACTATAAAAGGATTTGTAAAAACGAAAAAGAGAAAAAAAAAACACTATTAGAAGAACTCTATTTAATATATATAGATATATTTATCTTTCAGTACATTCCAGTAAAGCAGAGGGGTAGTCAGGATAATTTCAAGTACCTACCACCATATGTCGAATAATATCTTTTAATGACTTTAATTGCAAGATGACACTATAGACTCCTTATGCATTTCCATTGACTTATAGTAGGGTTACTTAACATTTAGTCCAAAATAACAGACAAGAAACCAAGAGAGTTTGAAAGTACATATTAATATCAAAAGTGTCCATGTGGTCATTCAAATTAGGACTTAGAGAATTCACCTATAGTTTTTATATTTTAAAAACTTGTAAATAAATAGAAACTGAGAATTGAAAGCAGTTCTCTTTTTGCCTCTGAAAATTGTTTACAGGTCCCACATCTCCTTATAATTCCATGTTTCCCTGATAAATCCAGCCGAAAAACTAAATAATCTGGAAACTAATGTTCCACTACAAAGAGAAAAGTATACTTTATTAGTTTTCTATTTTGCTTCCAATACTGTTCAACAGGTCTTAGATTGCCTTTTTCTTCTCTGTCTCAGTGCACTCTTTTACCCACAAATGGACTGTTTCCACAGCTTTCCCAGTTTAGTTTCTTGGAACTGTTCCTGTGGAGAGATGCAGGTCAGACTGCATCTGTTAATGAGGTTCCAGATATTTCAGTAGAACAGAACAGACTAACATGTGGAACACATAGTTGTTGTCTGCTATGGGATAACTGATCAGGAAGAACAACTGGATGAGGCCCTCTACAGACAGCTATAAGTAGCCTCAATGTTGACAGGTCCAGATCCACTTGAGGTAGTTTAACCAACCCAGTATCTGCTGGAAAGGCAATAGAACAGTGTGTAAGCAGCCCAGGAAGTTGCTGGAAAGTACTAATAACAATTTTCTCACCCAAGTGATGAAAGAGCCAATTAGAATAGGTGCTCTGATGTGCTTCGTACTCTCAAACAAAAAACAACTTGTTGGGGCTGCCATGGTGGCAAGTAGCCTTGCCTGCAGTGACCATGAGATAGTGGAGTTCAGGACACTGGGGATAAAGAAGAAAGTTACAAGCAAGTTCACAACCCTGGACTTCAAGAGAGCAGACTTCGGTGTCTTCAAAAATCTGATTGGAAGAATCCCATGGAATAAGGCCCTGGAAGGAAGAGGCGTCCAAGAACGTTGGTTAGAATTCAAGAATCACCTCCTCCAACCTCAAGGATGGTCCATCCCGATGAATTGGAGTATGGGCAAAAATACAAGAAGGTCATCAAGGATGTACAAGCAGCTTCTGACAAAACCAAACATTGCACCCCAGGCACCAATATTTTATGGTGGCCACCAAGCCAGATGTCAGCCTGACAGAAAAAAGACCTAAGTTCTAGGTCTAGGTGGGCACCAAGTTGAGCATAAACCAGCTATGTGCTGTTTCTGCAAACAAAACTAATGGTATACAGGGCTGCATTAAGCAAAGTAATCGAGGGTGGTGGAGGCCAAACTTGGAGTACTGTGTCCAGTTCTGGGTTCCCCAGTTCAAGAGAGACATGGACATGCTGGAGAGAGTCCAATGAAGATAATTAAAGGACTAGAGCATCTCTCCTATGAGAAAAAAAGCAAAGACTTGAGACAGTTCTCATAGAGTAGGTTCAGGGGGATTGTACTAATGTCTATAAATACCTTCAGAGAAGGTGCAAAGAGGATGTAGCCAGGCTTTTTTTCAGTGGTGCCCAGTGCCAGGACAAGAGATAATGGGCATAAATGGGATCACCGGAGGTTCCATCTGAAAGTCAGGAAACAATTATTCACTGTGAGGTAAAATATTGGACCAAATACTGGAACAGGTTGCTCAGAGAAGTTGTAAAGCCTCCATCCATGGAGATATTCAAAAGTCAACTGGACATATTTCTGTGCAGATGGCTTGAGGTGTCTGAAGCCATTCTGTTTCTCTAACTTGTTTATCCCTAAAGAAAGGTTGAAGGTGTCTTGAGACAAGAACACACTCTAATATTAATGATGCCAAATAACGTGATAATGCTATAAGAGAGGAAGAGAAGAGAGAGGTGTCTACAATGAAGTGGATTACTTCCATTTAAAAGGAAGAAGAAAATATTTAATTCTAGATGACAAGCTCATTATTGATGGGTGATGAGGCTTTGATTGATTCAACAGATGTCTGTTTAAGGATTCCTTCTGCATTGTATTACCCCTCAAGATATTAGCTAATCCCTTAACCATCACAGCAATGAAAAATAATGAGAAAGACAAGTATCTGTTCCTTTTTCTTGTTTTGGGAGAAAGGCTATATTTCTATTTTCACCTTTTATTTGATGGATTTCTCATTTTGTATTTAAAAATATGTGAAACTTTCTAAAATAGGCATTTCGTGTTTCCTTATTTAATAAGAAAATCTCTTTTATAATTTAATTATATTGCACTGTTACTGGTATATTGTTCTAATAAAGTTCTAAAATTCTCAACATCAAATAAGAAATACTAAAATCTTAAAAATCTAAATATGGAGCTTAAAATAATGGAACTCAAATTGAAACTTATGCTGCTACTTATTAGATGAGTGCCTATTTCTGTGTGCCCTAACAACCGTCTAAACGAGACATGCAGAGGTAAATTTTTGTGAACCTCTCGAGTTTCACTACATGAACTAATTTACTGTGAAAACAAATAATTTCACTCACGTATTTAAATAAAACTTTTAAAATACAAAATTTTATTCCAGATCCTCATATGCTGAATATGATTTATTTTAATGCTAATAAAGCCTTCCATTTTACTTGTACAGGTATACATATATTTCTAATGTTATTTTGTAACTATGATTAACTACACATTATTTATATGCTATCATCTAATATATATTATATATATATTCTATATTAAGCTGATACTATCCTTATTTTACTATACAAATGAAGTTATTTTAATGGTAAATCTTTCAGCACAAGAAGGACATGGAAGTATTAGAATGTGTCCAGAGAATGGCCACAAAGTCATCCAGGGGCTGGAGCAACTCTGCTACTCACCTGAGAGAGATGGGATTGCTCAGACTGAAGCAGAGAAGGCTCCAGGGAAACCTTATAGTGGCCTTCCTGTACCTAAAGGAGGCCTATGGGAAAGCAGGAGTGAGACTCTGTCAGGAATTGCAGTGATAGGACAAGAGGAAATGGTTTTAAACTAAAAGAAGGGGAAGTTTAAGTTAGATGTTAGGAGGAAATTTTGAATGGAATATATGGTTTGAGACAAGAATTAATGAAATGAAGACTCCATTAATGCATGAGTGTAGTGATAGCACAAGGAGCGCTGGCCTTAAACTAAAGGAGGGTAGATTTAGATTAGATACAGGGAAGAAATTTTTCACTCAGAGGGTGGTGAGCCACTGGGACAGGTTGCTGAGAGAGGCTTTGGATGCCCCATCCCTGAAGGTGTTCCAAGACCAGGTTGGATGAGGCCCTGAGCAACCTGATCTAGTGGGTGGCATCCTTGATTATGGCAGGGAGGTTGGAACTAGATGATGTTTAAGGTCCCTTCCAACCCAAGCTGTTCTGTGATTCTATGATTGATTCTATGATTCTACAGGAAAGAAGAAGAGGAATTATTTGTCAGGGATTGTAGTAATAGGACTAGAACAGTTTAAACTAAAAGAGGGGAGTTTTAGATTGGATATTTGGAAGAAATTCTTTACTCGGAGGGTGGTAAGAATGGAAATTGTGGCTGCCTAGAGAAACTGTGGCTGCCTCATCCCTGGAAGTGTTTAAGGCTAGGTTGGATGAGGCTTTGAGCAAGCTGGTCCAGTCAGATGTGTCCCTGCCAATGGCAGGAGGGTTGGAACTAGCTGATCTTTAAGGTCCCATCCAATCCAATCTATTCTATGATTCTACAATAATTCAATCTATTTTTTAAACGGTAAGCCTTTATTCAAGCTTAAGTTTCTTTTTGGATTTCTTAGGAAAATGGTGGCTATGCTTTTGTGTGGTGAATTAGACTATTTTAAACAATTACCTATAACTATTTACACAAGTATGAAATTTGTTTCTGTACAAAATTTAAACATGTATCCTATATATTTCCAAAAGTCTCATTATCCAAATGTAAGTCATTTTTTGTCTCTGAATTTAAATTGCACTTTTGTTAGTAACCCCATTATTTCTTCTTGGTAAATGTTCCTGAAAGAAATGGAAAAATCTGGAGTTCAGTATTATAATGAGTTAATTTATTTGTGTCAGAAGAAGTTCATATATTGATACTTGCAAACTCATTCTGTTGCTTAAAATGGACATTCACCATTCTTCTCATACTTTCCAGATGTTCTAGGTGAAAGCTAGTCTATGACATTCTAATTCTTATTTCTTTTAAAACAAAACTGATTCTTCCCCAATGTTCAAATCACATCAGCTAGTTTTGCAAGTATTGAAGAATAAACTGTTTTGAGAAGCCCCACTGAAATAAAGATCTACTGGAATCAGAGGACTACCCCTAATTACCTAAACACAAGTTACTCTTAGGTATACAATGTTGTCTCAGAAATTACACTATAGGGTTAGAAAGTGTGATTTCAGACAAAAATGTGGTTATTAACAGAAATAATATAACCTGTAGCTTCCAGATTTTTCCTTTATACTCAAAATATTCCTTTTTTTTTTTTCCATTTGTGTTGTTGTTGTTGTTTTCAGGTTTGCCATTTATTTTGATATTTTTTCATTAATAGTCAAATGCTTAGTCATTTCCAAAGAAAAGCAAATATTAATATTATTATTACCACATGTAAAACCATAGGAATTATGCAGGTATACCTGTTTTTTCATTCTGTTCTTTCAAAAAGGATCCCTGAATTAAATACGTACATACTTCTGATTTTGTTAGAGTAGGTTAAAAGTGATTGGATTATGTTTTGTTCCTTTCTTTTGACATATAATTGTCATCAGCTCTTAACAGATTCATCTTTTTTCCCTCCTAATTTGTATGTATTATTATTCTTATTGAAAATAGCCTGTGATACTTGATCCTTGTTATTCATTTATGCACACTTAATGTTTAAATTTCTCGAGTATCATTATAATCTGCCAATCCTTTACCTCATTCTCTTTTCATTGTTTTCTTTTGCTTTCTTGATTGTTTATGGGAATGCTCTTTACCATGGTCTAGCAATGAAGTTCTGTTCTTTGTGACACTCTGGGACAAGGTCAATCAGTTGAAATATTATTATATATATTTTTTTTTCCCCATGGAAGTGAGTCATGAAAATAATTTCTGCAGCTTTACTTGATTAGGGACAGTTTGTTGTATGAATGATTTTAAATATCTTGATTGCATACTCCATTAAGCACTCTAAATGTATTATATTCTACCTCATGGCATCTAGAAAAAGGTGAGACAGGTTTAGTTATTTCAGGATCTGGGACCTTTACCCATCTTATTCCTGCCTCCCAGAATTAGTGAAGCAGTCTTTGGAGAATAAGATAAGAAAAGTGTATGGTGGGGAAGGATGGAGTCACCGGGATTGTTATTCTTACCTTACGTACCAAAATGGAAGTCTAGAAGGTAATAGTCTAATTGAGTTAATAATAACATGATGATTATTATTTTTTTAAACATAGCCAAAGAATTATGGAGGACTTTTAACTACTCTGCTGCCAGCAGAACTCTCTAGACCTGTGCAATTTTTAATTATTTTTATTTATTTTTACTTTTTTTTTTTAAATCTATTTTTTAATGAAATATAATGTAAACTAAATAGAATTTTCATAATATGGATCTAGGCACTTCACAGTCCAGTTAGAAAATACTCCCTAATTGCTTATCTAGTAAGAAAAGCTGAATACTACATCATACCTTAAAAATCACTGTATACAACTAGATCTGAATTGGTTCATCATTAGAATCATAGAATCATTAAGGTTGGAAAAGACTTTCAAGATCATCTGGTCCAACCATCACCCTTCTACCAATGTCACACACTAAACCATTTCCTTAAGCACCAAGTCCAACCTTTCCTTGAACACCCCCAGGGACGGTGATGGCACCACTACCCTGGGCAACCAGGTTGTTCCAATGCCTGACTACTGAGCAGAAATGTCTCCTAATTTCTAATCTAAACCTCCCCTGGCACAACTTGAGGCCATTCCCTCTAGTCCTATCACTAGTTACTAGCGAGAAGAGGCTGAACCCCAGCTCCCCACACCTTCCTTTGAGGTTGTTGTAGAGAGCAATAAGGTCTCCCCTGAGCCTCCTCTTTTCCAGGCTAAACAACCCCAATTCCCTCAGCCACTCCTCATAGGACTTCTGTTCCAAGCCCTTTGCCAGCTTTGTAGCCCTTCTCTGGATGCACTCCAGGGCCTCAAAGTCCTTCTTGTACGGAGGGACCCAAAACTGAACACAGTACTCGAGGTGTGGCCTCACCAGAGCAGAGTACAGGGGAACGATCACCTTCCTCGCCCTGCTGGCTACACTATTCCTGATACAAGCCAGGATGCCGTTGGCCTTCTTGGCCACCTGGGCACACTACTGGCTCGTGTTCAGGCGAGCATCAATCAGCACCCCCAGATCCTTTTCCTCTGCACAGCTTTCGAGCCACTCTGCCCCAAGCCTGTAGCATTGCATGGGATTGTTGTGGCCAAAGTGCAGAACCCGGCACTTAGCCACGTTGAACCTCATCCCATTGGCCCCTGCCCATCAATCCAACCTGTCCAGGTCCCTCTGTAGGGCCTTCCTACCCTCCGGCGTATCGACACTTTCCCCCAACTTGGTATTGTCTGCAAACTTTCTGAGGGTGCACTCAATTCCCTTATCAAAGTCATCAGTAAAGATATTAACAAGGATAGTCCCCAACATTGTCCCCTGGGGAACACCGCTCGTGATGGGTCACAAGCTGGATTTAACTCCATTCACCACCATACTGGGCCTGGTCATCCAGCCAGTTTTTAACTCAGTGTAGCTGTCCAAGTCTATGGGCTGCCAGCTTCTCCAGAAGAATACAGTGGGAGACCATGTGAAAGGCTTTGCTGAAGTCTAGGTAGACTATATCAACAGCCTCACCCACCAGGTGGGTCACCTGGTCATAGAAGGTGATGAGGTTGGTCAGGCAGGACTTGCCTTTCATGAACCCATGCTGGCTGGGCCTGATCCCCCGGTTGTCCTGCACATGTTGTGTGATTGCACTCAAGATTACCTGTTCCATCATCTTTCCTGGCACCAAGGTCAGGCTGACAGGCTCTAGTTCCCAGATCCTCCTTATGACACTTCTTATAGTTGGGCATCACATTCGCAAGTCTGCAGTCATCTGGAAAAGAGGTGACAGAAAACAGCCTGAAACAGAGAAGGATAATATAGAATCTGAAGCAAAGCCACATTCTTCATAACCCCAAACTTGCCATTATATATCTTTAAGCATTAACTCAAATAATGATAATTCTTAGATTTCCTGTAAAAGAAAATAAAATTTCTAATTGCAGAGCAAAAATTGTTTATTTATAGCAAATTATTTAGAATGCTACCATTTTCTAATTAAGTTGATTAATTGAAGTGATTGCAGAACAAAAATAAACATGGTAATTTTTGAAGACTTGTAGAAAACACTGATGTCTAAATATACATTACAAAATCACAATGTAGATCCTCTTTTCTTGGATTTTTTTTGCACTGAGCACATACTGCACTATTGACCTAAGAATATTGATTGCTTATATGAAGTTTTTCACGCTTTTCAGTGTTAGAATCCTTAATAAAGGTGATCAAGTTTCCTATTTTGTAGATTAAAAAAAAAAAAAAAATATGTACATGGCAGCAAAGTGAATTCCAAAGATCATAACAGTATCTTGAGAAAATATACGTTTTATATTGGGGTCAGCTACAAAAATTTCATTTAAAATATTCTGTCATTGAAATGTACATTTTGCTTAATGTGAAAATCTTGAAAGACAAAAGGAATTTATTTACATCATTTTTTCAGTCACAGAGGGAGGTATTTATTACCTTATTATTAATGTAAATATATTATTTACATTAATATTGTTATAAATTACTCTTTTAGCCAGAAAGAATTAGTTTATTGAGTAAGCGATCAACAAGCAAAACAGCGCTAGGCGGCCGGGGAGTCCATGCTCCTCAAACGGCGCATATCCCCCCCCCCCCCCCTTTCACAGTCCCTTATATCACCGAGTTCTTCCGGGGTTACGTAGCCCCCCTTCCTGCTACTGCGGCTGCATCGACTGTTGCTAGGGGGTCGTCTCCGGTCCCTCTGGTGGTCACACGGATGAAGGCCGTAGTCTTCCTCCGCTTGGTATGTGGTGTTTTTCCCTCCTTAACCGGTCATGCTGGTTTGTCTTAAGATAGGACAGTGGGTTATCAATTTTGCAATTGTAATATTTACACAGAGTTCTCTCAACTTTCCGTCTGAGACAGCAACAGGCAGGGAGCCTCAAGGTCCTTACAGCCACCTGGCGACTCCCTTCGTTCCTTCTTAATATAGCCATGAGAAATAATGAACAAACATGCTTCATACACCACAAATATAACCTACTAGTAGGTTACTATAACCTAACTTGCACATTTGTTAAATTCAAATCTTTCATTCAGTTGTTTGACTTAAAAGATCTACTGAGGAACAAACTGCTCTTACAGTTCCTCTGGGATAACATGATTCTGTTGTCAGCAACAGCATGATTCCAGGTTTGTAAATGACAGAAGGAGCTGACCTTGAATCTGTAATTCCTCATCTGAATATTCCTTAATATTATGGTATTTAAGGTCTTTGGGTTGGTGCTGGGTCTGCTGTTAACATATGAATCACCCAGTGTTTGACTGAGAACTGGAACAAGTTGCTCAGAGAGGCTGTGGAGTCTCCCTTAAAAGATGTTAAAAATCTGTCTGAACATGCTCCTGGGCATGCTGTAGGTGTCCCTGCTTGAGCAAGGGGTTGGACCAGATGACCTCCAGATGTCCCTTCCATCCTCAATCATTCTGTGATTCTGTGACCTTTTTTAGTCATTTGTCTCCAAGTCAGAAAAGTCAGGCTTTTAAGCTGTTCCTATGTAACTGTCCAGAAACTTGCCAAGAGTTAAAGCAAATATTTCTCTGGTGAGCAACTAGACCGTAAATATGTTACCATTTGGCCCAGCTCACAAAAAAGAAGAGGGAAAGATTTCAGTGAATGAAATAATATCAGTAATTCTAGCTGTAACTATTGTGCAAATAATTGATAGACATGATTTTACATGTCAGTATGCTAGGAAAAAAAAAAAAAAGTCATCAATAAGAGGAACAATCTCTCTCTCTCTCAAAAAAAAAAAAAACACCCTCCAAAATATATCAATATATATATACATATGGTTATCTTAAGCCCTTGATTATACTAAGATTCCTATCCTCTGCTCTGTTTGTTTGTTTGTTTATTTTTTATTATGTGTGAGTTTAGCAAATAACTACGAAAACCTATTGAGCACAAGTAGTTACTCAAGTAACTTTTGGGGAAATGAGAGAGTTTTCTAAGTTCAGACAGTTCATTATGTTTCCTTGTTGAGATGTTCTCTGTAGTAATACTATAAATACTATTTTTTTTTCAGCTCAGAGTCAATGAAGATGGCATTTGCATCAAAATGTTTTTTTTTTTTCCCCTCTTCCAATCCACTTAGATGAAAAATTGGTCTCTTACATTAAGTAGTAACGTAATATATTTTAATACTATTCATTTTATTTAGAATACAAGGTGACATCAAACCAATAAATTAAAAACATGCCTGGAAATGCTCATAGGAGCTAAAATAGTTTTTGTTTTTTTTTTTTTTTTTTTTTGTAATGTTAAACTGTTAGAATAGTCCCTGTCATGTTTTTCCCTCATGTTAAACATCATTCTTCCAAACAAATTCCAGGTATGGTTTGAGGTTTAGAAGGTTGAAAGGAACTATGTCCAAGCGGAAGTTTGCAAGTAGCCTTCTCCCCAGGGAGGATAAAAGAGTTTCATGTTGTAGATGTGGCAATTCTGTACTAGCTGGTTTCAGGGCCAGGCATGTTAATTTATAGGCATACGTTGTCATTGAGAACAAGGGATAACTGCACAATCTGACTGCCATGCAGGTGCCTAAATCTGCATTGGTACCCAGCTCTGTTAACTTAAGAGTCATTCAAAATGCGTAGGCATCTGTATTTGTGCTGTAATAGACTTTATTGTGTCAACAGTTAGTTAACAGCATTCCCAAAGTTGGTTATGTCTAATAAGATTAGCTGGTGGATGTTGAAAATACTATACGTCCTGTGAAGTAGTCCTATTTTGCCTTTTGTTGTGCAATATCTGGCTGAAGAAATGGAATAGCCTCCTTTTACTCAATTGATTTCATATTTTGAAAAACTTGTTTTAGTCTTTGCCTTGTGTACAGTTTTTTTTTTTTCCTAATAATAAAGTTGCATATGGAATGGATAACTCTAAGAAGAGAGATTAATCCCACATAGTGTCAGTCATATGTGATAGGATTCAGCTGCCTTACCATGAGTACCAAATGGCATTTGAGTTGCCAAAGAGAATTCAATGCGTCTGCAGATGGCTGGGTTGTACAACCCAGAATGTAGAGGAAACCTGCACTACTCTAGGGAGACAGCTATAAGTAAAGCAAGATTTTCCACATCTCACAAATGTCAGGAAACACTTATACTTAGATAACTGAACCCTATCCTTTCATTTTAAAATGGAAATCATCTACAAAAGGCAGCCATTAGGAGCAGGTGTCTACATTATTCAAGTTGCTTATGGACTCAAGTTGCACCAGGGAAGGTTTAGATTAGATGTCAGGAAGCATTTATTCATGGAAAGAGTGGTTAGGTTAGGAAACAGATTGCCCTGAAAAGTGGTAGAGTTGCCATCCCTAGAGGTATCTAAGAGAAGGGATTTGTGTAGTGGTGGTCTTGGTAGTGTTAGGTGATGGCTGGACTTGATGAACTTCAGGTCTTTCCCAATCTAGATGATTCTATGATTCCACGATCAAACATAACCATCAATTTTAGAGTAAGCTGAGTAGCTATCTAGATGCCCCTAAACTCTCATAAGGTCAACTTCATGGGTTAGACCTTAAGCTTACGTAAAACACATATGTTTAGTCTTGTAAAGATAGGTGTTTACAATCTAGAGCTGATTCTCTGCTTCACCATTTAAGGGTAAATTCATTTGTCCAAATTAGATGCCTACTGTCCTTGTAGATGTCATAGAATATTCTCCTCACCTCTTACCAACCCAGGCCTCCTAGGGTTCCTTTCCACCAGCTCTGTACACTGTAGCCCTCTTGAATACCCTTGGGATCCTCAAATGTCAATGGATACCTATGCTTTCACAGCTGAAGTGATTTCATTAGCTTGGTACAAGTCCTAAATTAAGAGAAGGTCACCCAGAATGTAACATTTAAGTCCTGAAGGAAGCTTGGGATAAAGGTTGGATTGCAAGAATATCTCCCACTTCTTTATTTCTAGACTATCCTAGTAAGGTGATGTCTTTGCTTTTTTTTTTTTTTTAATTATTTTTTAATTAATTAATTAATTTATTTATTTATTTTTATTGTGGACACTCATCTTCAATTACTAGCACGTACAATTTGTCCAGGGATCCTAAGTACTCAATTAATTAATGACTATGCCTGTTATTAAGCATAGTCAACATGGGTTCCTCAAGGGAAAGTCCAGCCCTAGTAATTTGATCCACTTCTATGATAAGGTCACCTGTGTTGTGGATGAAAGGAAGGTGGCAGACATATTTTTTTCTGGATTTCAGTAAGGCCTTTGATACTGTCCCTCTTGCCATCTTTCTGGACAAATTGTCCAGCTGTGAGATAAACAGGTTCATGCTATGCTGGGTGATGAACTGGCTTGATGGTAGAGCTCAAAGTCTTGTAGTGAATGGGGATATATCTGGCTGGCAGACAGTCACCAGCAGTGTTCCACAGGGCTCAATTCTAGGGCAAATTCTATTTAACATTTTTATCAATAATCTGGATGCAGAAGTGGAATGCATTCTCAGCAAGTTTGCTGTTGAAACTAAACTGGGAGGAGCTGTTGATTTCCCGAAGGGACAAGATGCTTGGCAGAGGGATCTAGATAGACTAGAGCACTAGCTGATTAACAATGCCATGAATTTCAACAAAGGAAAATGCTGTGTTCTGCAGCTAGGATGGAGTAATGTCAGATACAAGTACAGACTGGGAGATGAGTGGCTGGAGTGCAACTCAGCAGAAAGAGATCTGGGAAGTGCTGGTCAACAGTAGGTTCAACCTGAGTTAGCAGTGTGCCCTGGCAGCCAAAAGGGCAAACTGTATTTTGGGATGCGTTAAACACAGCATAGCCAGATGATCAAAAGAGATGTTTCTTCCAATTATACTTAGTTCTGGTGCATCTTCAGCTTGAATATTGTGTGCAGTTCTGGGCTCAAAAATATAAAAACAATGTTAATGTTTTTGGAAGCATCCAGAGTAGGGCAACAAAGCTGATAAAAGGGCTGGAAGGCATGCCTTACAAAGAGAGGTTGAGGACACTTGGTTTATCTAGTCCAGAGAAGAAAAGGGTATGAGGTGACCCCATTGCTTCCTACAACTTCCTGAGGAGAGGAATTGGAAAGGGAGATGCTGGTCCCTTCTCCCTGGTAACTGGGGACAGGACACACAGGAATGGCATAAAGCTGTACCAGAGGATATTCAGACTAGATATGAGGAAATATTTCTTTACTACGAAGGTGGTCAAACACTGGAACAGGCTTCCTAGCGAGGTGGTTGATGCTTCATACCTGTTGCCTCTGTTCAAGAGGCATTTGGACAATATCCTCAGTAACTTGATTTAACTTTTGGTTAGCCTTGAAGAGATCAGGCAGTTGGACTAGATGATCTTTGAAGATCCCTTCCAACTGAACTATTAAAAATTCCAAATTCTAACTCTGGGTTACAGATTTCATTAAATGATGAAAGATGTAAAAGATAAAACTTTTTTACTATTTCAACAGAGATATGGATGTTTTTTGAGAAACGTGGTGCTCTGCACCTCTGTTTTCTAATGATTACTGACATGTTTTAAATCACATGCAAATATGCATCTTATTTCTAGAGTAATTAAGTTATTTTATGTCTAGAACTAAGGTCTTATCTTAAGCAAGGTTAGGAAAGTAAGAGACCTGTGCCATCTGTGAAGCATTTTTACTGTCATTCAAAACCTAAACATAAATTTACTTGAAAATGCTTGAAACACCAGTGGAGTAACAGCTGGAATGCTGTTTATGAGCAGAGGAGTTACATTTTTTCACCTTTATCTTCTAAAATTAAACCATGAGTTACGCATAGCCATATTCAAATGTTTTCAGCATGACATGTAGTAAAGCTAGCACACTATAAAGTCTGAAGATATTGACTGCTGTCTGCAGCCACAATAATGGTTCCTAATAGCAAAGTATTAGCATTTCTGGAAGGAAAGATTTGAATACAGCTGTATGGTAAGGTCTTTTAATTTTTCATTACCTACTTTTTACAGAAACCATCTTTTATCCACCAAGTACTGTGTTTTTGGAATAGTTTGGTATTGTTTTCATTTTTGTTTTATTTATTTTATGTATGCTTTTGTTTTTCTTTGCAATACTATCTAAGCATGTCGGCAAGACAAAAACAGGTAGAGAAATAGAAAAATATGTAATATCAATGTTCAGAAATAATTTAAAGTTGAAAGTCAAGTCATATAAGATTTCACACAAATCAAAATTTACGGGAAGATGATCATAGAGCATGAAGATATACTCCTTTTTGACATAAAATTATGTTGATGGGGAAAAGTAGTACTGTGGGCTCAGCTTTAATATGAACATTTCTGCACCTCTTTTTGTCTTAAATCTTAAATACCTGTTTCCTACCCTAATCCCTCTTTTTGTTGTCTGTTTCTGAAAAATGGGAGATTTGAAGAGCCTTATATTATATCTATGTATTGGAAAGAAATATTGTGATGAAATCAAAACTATAATTGTAAATACAATTTAAATATTTACATAACATACCATCTTTCATTTCAAGTGAGATGCATTTAAGACAAAAGCAAACTATATCAGAGGAAGCTGACTTCTAGGATCTGTAGATCTAATTATTTTGAACTGGAGAATGAAAGTGAAAACAAAAATGGAGGTTATGGTCAAGAAGCACCATCTTTACCTCTGGAAGAAATTAAACCAAATTATGAGTTTGGATGAAGTTTTCTTTGTAACCACATATTTTTAGCCATCTTGGAGACTTGTTAAACAGACACAAATTTTCATGGACATTTTCTGTCTAAAATCTTATTGAGAATCATTTTGGACATAATTTATATTAACTTTGGAAGAATAGCAGAAAATTTCTGTTGAGTTTTCTGTCTTCTGCAGATGCATTTTGAAGTACAAACATTTCATTTAAACATATCAAAACCTTGATAAAGAGATATTTCCAATGTGGAAAAATGAAATATTAATTTTCAGGCCAAATTTTCACCAAAAAAAAAAAAAAAAAAAAAAAGAAGATGAAGTCATCTGTCTTTTTTTTTTTTTTTTTAACAATTTCACTTCAAATTATTGTTAACATAATGAAAATTTACCTTCTTTAATTGTTTTGATTGTTTGGTAGACCATTGCTAGCATCATCAAAGGTATTGACCCAGAATATTAAAGCGGTGGAAGTCTGAAAGCAGTAGTGGTGCACAATTTCCTCCTCCCCTCAAGAACTGTTCTGGAGTAGAAAAAGGAAACCAGGAATGGGAAGAGATGCTCAGGTCTGGGAGTGAGAAAATAAAGCCAATGTGTGCCCAATATCTGTGAGAAAAATTAAAATTAGAAAGCTATAAACTTGAGTGGAATCCCAGGAAAAGGAGGACAGACTAGGGGCATGAAATGACTGTTTGCTTGTTAGAGACACTGAGTGAATTAAAAAAAATAATAAAAAGCTAAATGCCTTGATGTCACTTTTTTTTTTTTTTAATTCAACTTTTGTTGAAAATTGTGGAAAGGACTGTGAAATATTTCACAGTTCTAATGCAGAGATCTGAAAGGCAGTGCCTCCAGAACCACAGTCAAAAGCAGAATAGACTGATCTATTTAATCTCAAAGTAAATTAAGCAGTATTAATACCGTGATGATGTAGGAAGCAGTGTTATCATCATTCTGCACCGTGTAAACATAGTTATACCACCCTCTCCGAAGTCTCAGCAGTATTGCCTATGATCGTGGGTAGCTCTTACCCACATTGCGATGAAAAAAGCATGAGCATCAATAATGTCTCATATGAGACATATGAATAATGCAGCATTAATTCTAGGTAAAATGCAAGAAAGCTCCTCAATAAACTCTTAGTTTGATTTCTAGTTCCTGACGTAATCTGAAGTTTTGTATATAATAACAGTCAGATTGGCTTTTACTTTTTGCTATAGAATTTTTATTTTCTGCTTTTTTTTTTTTTTAATTCAATGGGATTTATTTCCATCTGATCTAGGAGATCTTCTTTCACCTTGTTTTTTAAAATTACTATTTCTTGTCAGGTTATGCTAGTTTCTTTGATATTCTGGTTGGACTTAATGCTATACGATATTTAATTTACTGTGAAACTATTTGAAAAAAGAATAAGATATGGAAATATTCTGAAAGTGATCAAATGCAATCTGTAACCTGGAAAAGCTGAGAGACTGGAAAGCTGAAGGTATCAAAAGATAGCGTTGAGCTAAAATATTGAGGGGAGACGTATTTCACTTGGGCTTTCTCTCAGTACGCTGGCCAACCTTGATGAAGTGTCAATAATATTGAGCAATCTGGATCCTGGGGAGAATGTTTTAACAGGGTAAAACAGCCATCTGAAAACTGATTTGCCCTTGATGTAAAATGTATTGCTTCTATATGCTAATGACTTTATTTCTGCATCTTCAGACATAACACTGGTTTATACTCTCATTGCATTCCACCAACTAAAACCATGCTGTTCCAAATTAGAAGCACTCAAAGGAATTGGGAGATCTCCAGGAATAATTTGTATATGAAAATAACTGCATCAGTAATTTAGAAGATGGCTATTTTCTCTTTCATATCGTGTCCCACTCCAGTGAAAATAATGGTGCACTTTGAAAGCACCATATTTAGGGTGAAGAAAATACCATATCTATCCTTTTGTGTGTATTGGTAAATTAATAGAAATAGTTCGGAAATAATTTTGATTAGTAACTTGGAGAAAAACTTTAAAAGATGTTGACAATCACAAGTGATATTATTCCTGGCATAGAAAGTGTTTGGGTTGTTTGGTAGTTAAGCAGTGGGACAAAAATGTGATACATGTATTTGCTAGGACTGGAATGTGCTTTGAATAGATGCAAAAATTGTTTTAATACTTGGACTGGATAGGGTATGTTATAAGGATAGCTGCTTAGACTTCACAATTTTTTAAACCTGCTTGTTGGATACTGTCATGATTTAATGCCACTTTGGTATAAATGACGATAAAACTACGTTAAGCTAATCGAATGTCATATTGTAAGTTTATTGTGGAGGATATGCACTATCAATATTTAATTAATTAATATGCAGATTAAGCAATTTAAGGATAAAGAGCATATTAAAGAATGACTTGTCTGACTTCTTCAAGGTGATGTCAGAAGAACTGTCATTCATCTTGCTTCTGTCATGCAGAATGGCAAGTGTGAGAACCTTTGCCTAGTTTTCAAAGTAATTTTGACTCCACCAAGAAAGATAGCTCACATTTTGTTGTCATTGTTGCTGCATTTTTCTGTACACAGATTAGTTTTTCACATTAAATTTGTGCTTAGATTTTCAGAGGGACAAACCTGAAAAAATCAACAGCTTAAATATTAGCAATCATATTTTTTTTTGTACACTACAAATAACAGTTTTATGATAAGTCTGAAGTAAAAAAAATATCTGAGTGAAAAGTACCACTAACTTCTTTGATGAGATTTGTCTGATATTATAATCCATTTTTTGTAACTTTAAAACCAGATGATGAAAATATATATACCTGTCTGAACAACAGGAATTATTTCCCCCCTTCCCTTGATATTTTCCTTTTTTTATCTATATAAAAAGGCATTTTATAACTGTATTTCCTAATCTAACTTGTTTAACAGCTGAATCCACTGTTTACATTAATTTTCCTCAAATTGCAGCTGGAAATCTTGCATAAAGAAACAGTATTTATTAAAAAGAATAAAATCTGTTTACTTAAACTTTTAAGATTTTTTTTTTTAAGCTGAGAACAGACTCTGTAAAAATGAAAAGAACAGCAACATATGATTTCACTGAAAATAAAAATTTGAGGGTGCTTTTAAATGTTTGGCAATACCACAAGTATTTTAGGATAGTGAGGAATAATCACCTTTGATAAATTTCATTCTATGCCACTAAAAACAATAGTTATGAAATTTTAACCTTTTATATCTCTTTCTGGATACCTTTTATTAATATAGAATTTTTATTTTTTTACTTTTCCCATGTTATGAGAGAAAAAGAAAAAACGAGCTATCAGCACAGATGTTTTTAGAAATAATAAGAAAAAGAATTGACACAAACTATTAATTCGTTTTACATGGGAAAAAAATATTCATGAAGAGGCTTCATAAATGTTGTGTTGCAAGAAGGTTGGAAAGAAAAAAGAGAAGCAAAAGTTGAGAGCTACCTCCTGTCAAATGTTTTATGACTCAGTTAGCTGATGTGGAAAATTTAATAGTCATTAAAACTGTGGCATATCAGTGGAAACCACGAAAGATGGAACTGATTCTTGCTTACATGGGAATAAGAGTATTTCTCTGTCAAATGCAGTATGTGCCTCTGAGTTGCAAAGTTCAAAGATAGTCATTAACTATTTGACACTTTTTATCATCAGTAATAAAAAAGGTATTCTTATACCTGATGCTGACTAAGAGTATTCTCATCTGAAGGCAATATATACATATACATATATATATATGTATAGAAGAAGGTAGAGAGATGTCTCCTTATCTTCCTTTCTTAACTCTACCTTCCCCACTTTAAAGCTAATTGCAGATGTACAGAGAGACAAGTGATCAAAAAAAATATGCTGTTCACATTTCTTCTCCATACTACATCTGGTACCTCAAAACTTTAATTTAGGCATATCTAATTTCATAACATATGGGAATCCTGTAAATCTGGTTTAGTTCTGCAGACTTTATAACAAAGATCACACATGGCCGTGCCTTGTTAAAGAGTCTTGGCCAAGTATTGCCTAATGTATTGCTCAGTTCATATTTGCACTAACCCAGAGACTACATACAACAGTAACAGAAGCACATCACGTTTTATTCACGATAGCACTCTGTTGTCCCACACTGCTAAAATTTTATCTTCCTAAGCAACATGCTATGCAAATTATGACATCAAGATTAATATTAGTGGATGCAAGGTGTAACATATGTATCTAGGAAATGTAGAGTACAAAAAATATATATTTATGTGTGACCAGATTTTTTTTTTTTTAGCTCTACTAATATTTTGGAGTGCCTACCAAGAATCTTCCACCTTGCTATGTGAATTAGAGATGTGACACTAAGTCTGTAAAACAAAAATTATTCTCAAGGCATACAAAATTGTTAATCTCTAACCATTTAAATTATAGCCTAATTGAAAACAGTTCATTCTTTAATTTAGTGAAAATACAAGATATATCAGTATGGTATGTACTGTGGGAATGCCTGAGAATTATCTCTCTCAAGAGAATATACAGGCAGCTTTACTTAATCTCTCATGATGTATAAGTATTCAAAGGAGTTTATGGATGTGCTTGAATATGTCTGCTAAACATTTGACAGGTAGACCAAAACAAGCAAACAAACAAACAAACAAACAAAAAAAATACACATACAAACAAAACAGACAGAAGAAAACCACAAAGCAAACAAACAAACTAACTAACTAGCAGAATATAGACAACGTCATATTGCAGAAAAATGAAAAATAGACTATGTTCCCGATTATACACTATAATGCTAAGTCTTTGTCATGACAATATACAGGCACTGTAGAGAGGCACCTAAGCACTTCGACATCCAAAAAAGGGCTTGGGGAATTTCTCTATAATAGTACCTTTTAAGTACTTCCTTACATACATGCAAGTGCTGGAGGCTACCCCACTTAAGCCCCATTTTGTTACTTCTGTGATGCCTTCTTGTCCCTTCATACCATGCCTCTTTCTCCAGAGGTTGCACTTATATTAACAGTGGGGTTAAACACTGCCTGCTTCTCCTTTTTATCTTCTTGAGTGCCTCCATGATCAGTTGTTGAGGTTTAGGAACCTTTGACTATGTATATGCTGTTAAATAAAAGAAAATATCCTGGATTGATCCCTGGCATATTGATTAAGCCCTTCCTAAAATTAATTGACCTTATGCAAGCTATGTACTATCTTGTCCAAGGGGTTTTGAGCCTTATGGATTTCCTCTATATCCTAACTGAATGTTTTTTGGCTGGTTCCATATACCTGAAATAAAAAGTTTGGGCTATGTTGCACTCTCCAACAGTGGTGCTTTCTACAGAATACAGTTAGAAGTGTGTGCTACATGCCTTGGGATGTACATGAAAACATGTGGGAGGGCTGACGTGGCAAAGCCTGCCTTCTGAAGGAGAATCTGATCATTGCAGAGAATTGTGGGGCATAAAATATGCTAACGTACCCATCCCACTGCCTTTTTGGAGAGATCCAATAAGTAAATTATTTCCTGAACAGTGCCCAGATAGTGTTGTAATAAATGTAAATTGGAGTAGTCCCAAGCAGGCTTATGCAGTTGTAGTGCTTTTACCCTGCTGAGCAGCTGAATGAGCTCACCACAACCATTATCTCACTTCCCCTACTCAAAGGGAAAGGGACAGAAAATGTAATGGAAAGGGCTCAAGGGCTGAGATAAGGACAGGGAGATCACTCACCAATTATCATCATGGGCAAAACAGACTCAGCATAGGGAGATTAATAAAATTTATTGCTTATCACTAGCAGAAAAGAACACTGAGAAACTTAAAGCGAACTAAACCCACCTTCCCCGTCATGCACCCCTTTCTACATCCTCCTCCCAAGCGGCACAGTGGAACGGGGAATGGGGGCTGCAGTTAGTCCATAATGCTTCATCTTTTCTACTCTTTCATGGTCACTCTCTGCCCCTGCTCCACGTGGGGTCCCTCCCACGGGATGCCGTCCTTCCTAAACTGATTTTGCATGGGCTTCCGACAGGCAGCAGCTCTTCAAGAACTGCTCCCACATGGGTCTGTACCACAGGGTTCATCCGTCAGGAGCAAACTGCTCCAGCACGGGTCCCCCACGGGCAGCAGCTCCCCCCAGACCCCCTGCTCCTGCGTGGGCTCCTCTCCACGGGCTGCAGCTCCGGCCCGGGGCCTGCTCCTGCGGGGGCTCTCCATGGGCCGCAGCCTCCTCCAGGCCACATCCACCTGCTCCACCGGGGGCTCCTCCACGGGCTGCAGCGTGGAGATCTGCTCCGTGTGGGACCCATGGGCTGCAGGGGGACAGCCTGTTCCATCAGGGACCTCTCCACAGGCCTCAGAGGAACTTCTGCTCCATGCCTCAAGCACCTCCTGCCCTCCTTCTTCACTCACCTTCGTTTCTACAAGGCTGTTTCCCACTCCTTTCTCTCCCAGCTGCTGTTGCACAGCAGTTTTTTATTTTTCCTTTTTTTCTCCCTTCCTTAAATCTGCTTGCACAGAGGCACAACCAGTGTCACTCACTGGCTCAGCTCTGGCCAGCAACGGGTCTCTCTTGGAGCCAGCTGGAGCTTGCTCTTAAGTAACGTGGGGCAGCTTCTGGACTCTCACAGAGGCCACCCCTGCAGCCCCCCCTCAGCTTTGCCATGTAAACCCAATACGTGGTTGTGAGCTGACAATTAGGTAGTGTGGATCTAACAGGCCAATCTTGCTTCACAATTCTCCATTATTCAACAGAACAACATATTGGTGGGACCCGGGTAATATGATCCCACAAACAGGAATGGGTAAAAACACCAAACTTTATACTTCCTATCCAGCTTGCTTTTGAACCAGAATTACTGGGCCAAATTATTATTTGGATGTAAGTAACAACTCTATCCATGCAAATGGGAACAGCATTGCTGTCGTCTTCTAGATTGAGTCCTATGTTTGTTTGGGGAGATAGGGAATTCTCACTTTTTGGTTGGTGTTCAAACAGTCTGGCTGAATTCTACCTTGCTTGTCAGAGAATATAATGATGTTTACTCCTTCCTGAAGTGATTTGAAAAAGGCAGTAAATAAGTAAAGTATTTATCAGTGCGTTGACAGGCTGAGCATTTTTATCTCAAGGCTTCACAAAATCTTATAAACCAAAATGATGATTAAATGCGCAGATCTTAATAAGTTCTTGAAGTTATTGAAGACTAAGTTAATGTACTTAAACAGCTATAGGCATATATCAGTAATGGACAGAGATTTGGGAGATCTAGTGCAGAACAGCTTCAGACTATTTCTTTAGTGTCTAACTCAGTCCAATGCCAAAGACTTTTTTTTTTTTTTTTTTCCTAAATGCAGGGACAGAAATTTTCTGTTGTGTTAAAGCATTGTTATATTTTATTGTTTTTAATGTTCTTTCAACATTATTAAATATTTTAAAAGTTCCTTCAACATTATCAAATATTAACCACCAAATTCATTAGGGACTTCTTTCTGAAAATTAGCAATATTCATTTATTTTTTTCGTATGTGAAATCCACAATTAAACTTCTCAGACTGAGATTAATCTCATCTAATTTTCACCTACATCCCCATAGCTAGTGATTCCTTCTAGATAGCTACCTTTAAAGGCCCAGAATCACAGAAAGAATCACTGGTTACAGGCTTATATGAAAATCTTATCAATCTTATCCAGAATCAGTTTTTAACAGAAGAAAGTAGCAGAGAAGAAAATGTTTTAAGTTTTTTTTTTTTCCATATGTTGCACATGTTTCCATGTATAACTGAGAATAGAACAAAGAATCAGGTGATTAAAACATCTCTTTGTACTGGAGGAAGGGATCAGATATCACGCTACGGCAATGTCTACTATCTCTGCTACCTATGTGAGGGAGCAACTGGAAAAAAATAAATTCCTAGTATCGAACTGTATCTCTTGAACCTCAGCTGAAAAAAGGCAAAGTGACCTTATAGGCCAAGTTCATTTCACCTAAATTTATACACTTAATAGAGACATCTAAATCAGGGGACAAAAATCCTATGCCTGTATTCTACATGTAGAGATTTAGATAACTCCAAAAATCATTTTACATATTAAATAAATTTCGTTTCAAATGACATTTATCTAGCCACAAGCAGATACTTGGAAGATAGTCTGTTGCAACTCTTAATGTGTACAAGAATAAGATTTCTGTCACAAAGTTTATTTAAATATGCGTTTAAATAATATTAAAATTAACAACAACAATAATAGTATAATAATGAAAATAATAGTTTCAACTGTCTAGGCAGCTACCTTGAAACTTGAAAAAGGTGAATATTGTACTATTTTCTTCTGGAAGGTTTCTTATATTATGATCAATATACTTTATATCCCTGTTGAGTTCTGACTTTTTGTATGGGTCATTGTTTCTTATTCCCTAACAGTTCTACTAGCAGTGTGCAAACTTAATATATTTCTACTATTTACTGAGATTTCCAAATCACAAG
This sequence comes from Anser cygnoides, assembly GCF_040182565.1. Classification (NCBI taxonomy): domain Eukaryota; kingdom Metazoa; phylum Chordata; class Aves; order Anseriformes; family Anatidae; genus Anser; species Anser cygnoides. Next base: position 177,513,924 of record NC_089873.1, read on the forward strand.
GAACGTGCACGTTTTATGAACTCTCATGTGGGTTACTATGTACAGAAATGAAAACAACGCATGTGATATCCATAGAGTCAGCTGGCAGCAAAAAGACAAGGGGGAAAACATAAATAAATAAATAATAAAATAATAGAACTTGTTTTGTTTTTATTGTGACTCTCCTAGGAATAAATTACTTTTTTTTTTTTTTTTTTTTTCTTATAGCTTGTAAAGCTATAGTCCTGGCTGATGTTAAAAGTATTATTTCCCAAAGGTATGGATTCTGAGTACTATAATCAAACAGAAAAATATGGAACCATGCATATGGCACAAGGAATTACTGAGGTAGGTTAACCTTGGCTGGCTGCCAGCTGCCTGATCAGCTGCTCTCTCACTCCCCCTCCTCAGCAGGAAAGAGGGAGAAAATACAATGAAACAGCTCATGGGTTGAGATTCGGACAGGTAGATCACTCATCAATTACTGTCACCGGCAAAACAAACTCACCTTGGGGATGATTAATATAATTTATTACCATTAATAAAAGAGAAGAACAGTGAGAAATAAAAATAAAACTAAGAAAGCACCATGACCCCAAACACTTCTTCCCAGGCTCAGTATCCCTCCCTACTCTTCTGCCTCCTCTCCCTGAGTGGCACAAAGAGAATGTGAGTTGCAATCAGTCCACTGCATTTCATCTTTGCTGCTTCTTCCTCACACTCTTTCTCTACTCCAGTGTGGGGTCCCTCCCATGGGATGCCATCCTTCCCTAACCGATACAACATGGTCTTACCACAGACACACTTTCTTCAAGAATTGCTCCAATATGGATGCCTCCCATGGAGTGAAGTCTTTCAGGAACATGCTCCAGCATGGGTCCCCCATGGGCAGCAGCTCCTGCCAGATCATCTACTCTACAGGTCCTCTCTATGAGCTGCAGTTCTGTCCAAGAGTCATCTCTCCATGGGCTACAACCTCCTTCAGGCCAGATACACCTGCTCTACTTTGGGCTCTCTGTGGGCTGAAATGTGATTACCTGCTTCTCCATGGTACACCATCAGTTGCAGGGGAACAGCCTGCTCCACCATGGTTCTGTCCATGGGCTTCAGGGGAACTTGTGCTCCATTGCGTGGAGCACCTCCTCCTCTCCTTCTTCACTGAACTTGGTGTCTTCAGGCTTGTTTCTGTCGTATTCTTCTCACTCCTTTCTCACAGCTGCTACACAGCATTTTTACCATTTCTTAAAGATTTTATCACACCACTAGCATCCCTGATGAGCTCAGTTCTGGCCAGCTGTGGGTCTCCTTTGGAGGCAGCTGGAACTGACTCTGTCCAACATGACTGCAGCCCCTAGACTCTTCTCACGGAGACCACACCTGCAGTCTCCCCCTCTCCCCCATCAAAGCCTTGTCACATAAACACTTAATCAAATATATTGTTGAACGATGGATGAAGACAAAGTTAAGTCCTTACCAGCTTTTAAATATTGTTTTCATTATAACTGTATTGGAATAGAGCAATTTTGCCTAAATTGCCTCCTATAACCTTCTGTGAAAGAAAATGTTCAGAGGAATATCAAATACAAGATTATCCTTTCCTGGTAAAAAAAGAGCCTGAGGGGAGACCTCGTCACTCTCTACAATTACCTGAATGGAGGTTGCAGCAAGGAGGGTATTGGTCTCTTTTCTCAGATGGCAAGTGATAGGACTTGAGGAAACAGTCTCAAGTTGCACCAGAGAAGGTTTATATTGTATATTAGGAATAATTTCTTCATAAGGAGTGTGATTGAGCATTGGGATGGGCTGCCCACAGAAGTAGTGGAGCCTGCCTCCTGAAGGTGTTTAAGATACATGAGGACATGGCATTAAACAACATGGTTTAGTGATGGCGCTTGATAAGTCAGGTTGATGGTTGGACTTGATGATCATCACTTGATGATCACTTTTCCAGTCTAACTGATTCTACGTTTCTGTACCAACCTGACTGAAAATTAGGCAGAAACAAGAGGATGAAAATAAGCTACTACCTTTTAAGATTATTATTATTATTATTATTATTTCAATTGATCATAACCTTTCACAAAGACTATAACTCCAATTTTTGTTCATTTGATGTTGTTGATACATACCTTAAAAATTTTGCTAAGTTTTAATGATTCAGTTTAAAAATATTTGTTTATGCCCTATTAAATACCTGAAAACTTTGGGTATATCTAACTGATTCTCTTAAGAGATCGTTCAGTCATCTCTAAGACTTGCCTTTAAGTCAAACCACAGCATTAAAAGCAAGAACCTAGGCATGGCTGAAAGCCACAACCACTCCATTTTAGATGGTTCCTATGGAGACCCTAGAGGTATGATAACTCAGTGGTGTGTAATTAGGTGGGTAGTTCACACCAGACACTCATAAACACTGACTGCCTGAGACTTCTGTATGGAAAAAAGTTTGAGTGGAATATGGCAAATGCTATGTTTATGGCTGCTTCTTGGCTTTTGATTCCATAAGTTCCAAGAAAGCTGCATACTGGAAATCTAAATACCCATTAGTAAAACTTATGGCCTCCAAAGTAATTCTGGTAGGGCTAGAAATAAGAGAGAGTTTGCTCATGGATTTATATGAAAGATGGGAAAGTGCTGAAGACAGAGTTACTATGAGCATCCAGTTTCACTAGATGCATCTATATTATTAAATAGAATAGGCTAATGTTAAGGATTACTGGCACTGTACAGACCACTCACTTTGTCCATCCTGCTGCCGAGCTGTCCATCCATTGACTTTGTCCGTCCATTGGCTTTGTCCATCCTGCCTGCTGAGAACTAAACATCACCTGGAAAAGTGCTAGTTCACACAAGCCAAGAGGTGCCAGAGGTGAGAGCTACCAATTAAGAAACTGGACGGGGTTTAAATCTGTGTTCTATTTATTTTACTGTTAGGAAGATAGTCTTTAGGTTCAAGCCTGAAAAGTTTGTGAGTTTTGGTAAATCAGAGTTTATATGAACTGATACTCCAGATTTATTAAAATAATAGCAAAAAAAATGTATTCTACATGAACACAGTTCATAGGAAATAAATCACAAAATTGTGGGAGAAATAATACCTTTTACAAACTCCAAATACTGTCTGTTCTGTCTCTCCCCTCCCCCTTCCTTCCTTCCTTCCTTCCTTCCTTCCTTCCTTCCTTCCTTCCTTCCTTCCTTCCTTCCTTCCTTCCTTCCTTCCTTTCTTCCTTCCTTCCTTCCTTCCTTCCTTCCCTCCCTCCCTCCCTCCCTCCCTCCTTCCCTCCTTCCCTCCTTCCCTCCTTCCTTCCTGGCTGTCTTTGTTTTTAAATTAATCATTCCAAATGAAACAGTTATGCTTTGATCACATTTTCTTTGCAATGTTTTGTTACTATTATATGAAGTATCTGAAGAAACTTCAAATGAAGCATAACCATGAAAAACAGATTTACCTGAACATTTATTTCCTTATTATTATTATTGTTGTTGTTGTTGTTGTTGTTATTGTTATTGTTATTATTATTCATTTTGATTGTACAGAATCTCTAACAGGACTAGACACATTTGTACATAAACTTGGGTGTGATGAGTTGAATGCCAT